>NW_026000075.1:1437282-1456214 GCF_001458135.2 Marmota marmota marmota
CCCCACCCCCCCAAAAAATAAAACAAAACAACAACAACAACAAAAGAACAGACCAAACAGTTTGTTTACAAGAAGAAAAGTTGTATTAAAATAGAGACAATTGGATCCAAGTTTGTGCTATCCATTCTAAGATGACAAGAAGATGAGGGAAAAAAAAGTTGATCCTTGAAACTTCATTCTGTCTCCTCTCTCATTGGAAATGGCTCCCCCACTAACCCATACACATCTCATTTTTAAGAAACCACTGCTGTTGGTTGGTTTGACACATAGTTAGAAGTGGATTTTCTCTTTCTGTGGCTGTTCAACAGCTGTGGCCATCTCCGCTCACTGGATCCTGATGCCGACATTCAACAAAGGACTCTGGAGAACACTTTAGCAACTAATACTTACAAAAGAAAAATAAGATCCCTGGAACAGCTAGAATTTGGTAGAAAGTGTCAGGATGAAATATAAAAAGTACAACAAACCCATTTTGGCTCAAAGTTTCCATTACTATCTCCATTTCTCCATGGATCATGGTCTCTCCAAGTCACCATCTATGAGTCCTTGCACTCATAGATCTGATCTTCCATGAAATCTTTGGTGGATGTCTTGGGTGTGACAAGGATAACAGTCATGGTCCTTCCAGTTCATACCAAGCCCCATAGCCAAGGACCCTTCACACAAAGCCCTTTCCTCCTACTGACTTCCCTCAGCTTACTCCATGGACAAATGGACCACTTAGAGAAAGCAAATTCTTCTAGATCAAGTCATGAGACCTGAAGATCAAGTTTCATCCTTGGACAGGAAAGTTTGAATGGGTTAAAACAACCATCTATACAAGAAAGATCCTCATAAAGAAGACAGTTCAATAGATAGTGTGGTTTAGACTAGCTACTACCATGTTAGATATTCCTCTGTACTTGGATTCAATATGGAGCCAACAGTGAAGGAGAGGTCCACTGGAGGGCACAATAAGGACCACCATCCTGAAGCTTCATGATGGATGCAGAGCTGAATCAACAATATGCTCTCCTGGAAACCAAGCAGGCCACGTACTCCTGGACTTGCTATGGCTCCATACACACAACAAATCCCAGAGGTAAATCTAGCTGAATCTCTTCCCTATGGAAGAGATTCCATATGGGAGGTAGGGAGAAGAAGGGGTGTGTGGCTATTTTGCCAAGTGCCAGGGGTTACTTATCATATCTTTTCTGCTAACCCATCTGAGGACTGAAACCAAAGGATTTTTATTTTAATGGTATTGTGTTACCTGCATCTGAAAATTGAAAGACCCACAGATGGTAAATTAAAGCCCTTTTTATAATACCCCAGTAATGAAATTAATGAAAAAAGAGGTATTTTCCATTTGCCAATAACTACAAATGAAATTTGGTCTTTGAAATGACCATCCCAGATTTTAAAAAGGCCATAATTAATGGCTACTTGGCCACCAATAACAAAGCCAAAACTTCTTACCAATCTCCTCCCAGAGCCATCACTTCAGAGAGATAATTGTCCTGCTCTAGGAGCTACTATAAGCATTCGACATGTCTTACTCCCAGAGCCCATATATCTAACCAATTAATGTAGGCAAGGAATTCTGTCCATTTTATCTTCCTCCTCCACTTGGCATGCATAACCTTCTTTCTTTCCTTACCAAAGAATTCCTGAATAGAAACATCTTTTCTGTGACCTTACAACATTCAGATGTGCTGTCATTTATGTTCTAGTCTCACAGTGACTGTCCCCAGATTTGGGATGCCCTATTTCCTGTTTTGTTGTCTGAGACTGTCTACTTTCCTTCAAAGCTGATTAATCTCAGGGGCCTGGAGTGAAGGCCACAAGGCCATGTAATATTAAGGCACCAAGAAAACTTCAATGCGTGGTTTAATGTATTTGCAGTACCCAAAATTAGATCACCTTCCTCCTCCTCTGATTTCACAGCCTATTTTTTCCTGCTACGATTTACAGTTCTTCCCCCTCTGACAGCTTGAGTTAATTTCTTCTCTGAGGGAAGTCAGGAGCAAAGGAACTAAGGTGAAGCTGTGGCTTCTGACAGACCTGGGGAGCTAAAGTGCAACGATGAAGCAAACCAGTGTGACTTCATGGGCAAGA
Organism: Marmota marmota marmota; assembly: GCF_001458135.2. Lineage (NCBI taxonomy): Eukaryota > Metazoa > Chordata > Mammalia > Rodentia > Sciuridae > Marmota > Marmota marmota. The sequence continues at coordinate 1,439,380 of NW_026000075.1, forward strand.
TGGAGGCATGGCTGCATCCAGCCTCTGAACCATGGTGGCCAAAGACCTAAAGAGAAGTGGAGGTGTGGGTGGGGCTGGGGCTCAGTGGCAGAGCGCTTGCTTAGCATGTGTGAGGCACTGGGTTCGCTCCTCAGCACCACATAAAAATAATAACAACAATTAAAATAGAGGCAGTCTGTTCATACACACTACAAAAAGAGAAAAAAAGAGAGATGTGGAGATGTGCTCCTCAGTCATGAAGGTGGCAAGAGCCCCTGGGTAGGGCCTCTGAGACACAGGGTTAGAGGCTATGATAATAACTTTCTCTTCACAGATTCAGTTACTGTGCTAAGCCTTCTCAGTACTCTGAAAATAAAGCACTACCCTTGGAATAGGCATGTGTGCCCTTGCTTTTTCACATGTACAACAAAATGTTTTTAGATACTTTCATTCAAAATCAAGTTATTATTTTGAAAAATTTTCACTGAAGTCTAAAAACAGGTTTTATTTTTGTCTTGTATTTAACTCATCTGAAAATGCATTTATTTATACGTTAGGCAGGGAATTTGTATATAACATGAACATTTGCAAGAAGATTATGATGGGGACTATAGAGGAGAGAAGGGTTGGAAAGGCTGTCTGTCGTCCACCTTAGGTTCATGATCTTGTTCTTCCACTTATCAATTTGGAAATCTTGAACCTTAATTTTGTTGTCTGTAAAACTAATAATATGAAATGTCTAAGATTGAGGGGAGGATTATTTAATTCAGAGGTGGGGATCAAAGCCCTAGCATATAGCACAGTACCTGGCAAGCAGTAGGTACTCAATAAATATTCTGACTTAATCAAGTCCTGATACATAGAAAGTACTTGTAAATAGTAAATCTTCAGGTATTTTCCCCAATTTCATGGAACTAATAACCTAGACGGGTTAAAACACATGATAAAACTATAATGACTTCTTCACATAGGTATTCACATGTAGAAATCTTTTAGGATTGAAATGGTACATACTAAGGGAGTACAAAGGGCTTGTTACAGAAGAGATGGGACAAAAATAATGAGCATGACTTAGCTCACCTGAAAGGGCAAGTGTGTCCAGAAAGGCAAATCCAAGGAGGCAAGAAGCAGAATAGTGATTATCAGGGGCCAGGAGAGGATTTTAGGGGTGATGAAAATATCCTAAAATTAGTAGTGATAATGGTACAATTTTGTAAATATACTGAATCCCACCAAATTTTACATTTTAAAGGGGAGAATTTTATGGTATGAAAAAAAAAATCAAGAGTATGCAAAAAAAAAAAAAAAAAAAAAAAAAGCCAAGACTCTGGGATGCCATTTTGCTTGGTTCTTTACTTGTAGGTGATATAAATTCAGAAATTAGGTATCTTGAAAAATGTTGGTATCACTTGCCCCTATCATCAGGAACAGAACATGAACCTCCCGAGTTATTCTTTCCTACCCCTGCAATTAGCTATTAATTAATTCCCTTGCACTTAAAGAGTATAAAGATTACTGTTTTCAGTTATCCTGTGTCTGTTTAATGCTTCACAGTGTCTTAGGAGTTAAGAGCGTATTTGCTAACTAGAGAGCAATAGATGGCAATTCCCTGAAACCACCTACGTGAAGGCTGATAATTCCTTGAGTAAAGACAGTAGAGGTGCCTTTTAGCATCCCTTAATTATCCAATCAAAAGGTACAAGGAAGCAATAGAAAGCTGGAACACTACCAGTGTGATTTGATTTTTATTTCTGATGCCACCCTTGGAAATATCTTAGATTATCCTTCTCCTGCCCTTCAGAACTAACAATATGGAACTAACAATAATTTATTATTATAGAATTTAGTTCACTAAGAAATGGGCAGGTGATGGGTATCAAATACCCAAAATAAGCACACACACTCTAATCTTATGTTTAGTTTACATTAACCTGTGTCAAATATAATTTTTCTGCTAAAAATTCAGAGAAATTTTAATTGTATTAATTCCAGATCTGTAATACACTACATGAACAATCACTTGCAAATCTTAATCGTGCGACTAAACACACATGTATATATATTACATACTACATTCAAATGAATTCTAAAATTATTTGATAATAAAAGAAAAAGGCAGTGTGTCCTCTTGCTGAGTGGTTTCTTCTGCCACTCTCTCTCCAGCTGGTACTTGCCTGATCACACTCAGAATACCTGACTAGGTGCCCTCAAAGTTATCAATCAAATGTGAAGCAATCAAAGACTGGTTTGGATTTCCTGCTAGAGTCAACAGGAAGTAAAAAATAGTCCACTGCTATTCTGTTCTATTTAATTTTTTTTAATTTAAATATGTGGGAGGCAAACAAAAGATTTCTGCTAAGACAACTGATGGAAACTCTGCAACAATTAATGATTAAAATGTCAAAGAGGCACCCTGGATTTAGCCCCCTAAATTCAAAGAGCAGTCTAATTTTAAAGTGCATGCATCAGAGAAGAACAAATGCAACCAAGACATTTTTACTCAATTAAATCTCAGGGGTGGGGAAGGGGCCAAAACAGTAGAGGAAAAAATTCACATTTCTTTATTTTCATTTTACTGCAGGCCACAGGAGACTCCAGTGAGTATCCCTTGTATTTGAAGTGTTTTTCAATTCTTTCTGCTCAACAAAAGGAAGCTTGCCCTTGAGGAGCTGAGATTTGGGAGACAAGGTCAGTCTATTCACAACAAGACCCACCTACTCCGTTTTATTAGCATCGTTGTACCTTTGAACACTTTCAAGTTCTACTCTTTTCTGCCTAAATATCATAGGAATTATAAAGCCTTAAGAAATCTAGAATATTCTGGAAGCCAGGGGAGTGGCGTTAAACACTGGTTTCTGGAGTCAATGGTTGAGTTTCTCAGAGGCGTCTGCCCCAAGTCTGGACTATTCCAGGACAGTCACTTCTCCTGGGAAAACCTGGTATTGAGCAGAGAGAGACTGGCTCTGTCTTTCCCCTTCTGTTCTCTTCCATCTCCTCCTCCTCCTCCCAGAAGCAGTGGCTGGAGAAAGGATCAGAGGAAGGGACGATCTTCAGAGTCTGACAGTGTTTCCAGTTTCCGTTTTTTTGTGGCTTAGGTTGTGTAGTGTGAGAGGAGTAAGCAAAAAGCAAACAAAAAAACTGACTTATGGAATCAAAGAACTCAGAATTTAAAACCTGGTTCAGTTTGTTCATCCCTGACTAAATTACTTAATCCCTCTGAGCCTCAGTTTCCAGATCTATTAAATAGGCACAAAATATTTGTCCTTGCTGGTTTATTGTGAGGAAAGATTCTGACATATGGTAAGTATTTAATAAGCACTGTTGGCTTTCCTGTGTGTGCTGGGGGATACTGGGGGGAGTTTAAATGGTGGCTTTTTAGCCACGACTGTACTGGGTGACCTCAGAGTCAATTACAATCCACTGAGCACAATATTTGAAAGGGGTTTACAAATGTCTACTGGGTTCTCTCCATAACACCTTGAGAGGTTCCTTTAAATCAAGATGACATAAAAATACTAGAGAATTTTTTTTTCAGGTGGATCAAATTCACACTTGAAAACAGACTATACACGATTTTAAAATAAAAATTTAATTATAAGCATGCATATGACCAGAGGTACAAAATACTTCTTTTATATATTTTATTTGTGCATATAATTAGATACACATAATACATATTTTCCATTATAATTCATCCATTACTGACAAAGATGCCAGGAGAATGCATAGAGTCGCAAAACTAAATATCAGTAGATGAAAGAACAAAATGTAAATGAAGCACAGCAACATTTTCAGCCTCCTTTTAGCACTTTTAATTTAAAGAACTATAACATTTCCTTCGCAGCTTCTTCATGATCCTATCCAAACATCTGAAACATGTAATAATTTTAGGTACACATGAGAATTGGCCTCATAATGGTTTTCTCATTTTCCGGATCACTTTTCCAAAGTATTTTATTTAATTGATTATACACACCCACACATTTGTATATATCTCCAAACATAGAGTTATATGAATGCCACCATCTGCATGCCTTTCACCCCACTCTTTCCTTCTTAATTTGGACAGCTCTCCCCAGCTTATCTCTCCCATCCATATTGGCACTCTCCAACAAGGTCACCCAAAGTAGCAACTCATATCCATCTCACATATACTTCTCCAGACTGAAATAACTGTGTGTGTGCACTCGCGCGTGTGCACACACGCGCGCGCGCGCACACACACACAGATGCATATGCATATAGGTTTTTCTTTTAATTATTTTTAACAGCTATCGGAGCATCTATTACCCAATACCCAAGGATGCCCCAATCTATAGATTTATCTCAATCTTTCTCTATCTTATACATCTAAAATCAACAGTTGTAATATGTTTGACATAATACCAGGAAAAAAACTAATATACTTTAAAAGCATTTTCAAAAGCAAAGTTGAAATAAATGGATTCTATAGTCGGCCTTTAGTTAGGCTTGGTGATTCGCACATGGCACATGGTCAGGGAAAGCTTGATTTTTCAAGCCATTGTCTTATTTTCACTAAGTCTTTTTTTTTTTTTTCTCCCTCTCTCTTTTGGGTGCCTGCTGTTCAAAGTACTGCTTTATCCTCAAAGGTGAAATTTCAAAGATTTCTGGAAAACTGTTTTAGCCAAGATAATGTGCATGTTTTGGGAGAGACAGGCACAAGCACAGGGAGGCCAAAGGAAAGAGGGAAAGTCAGAGTGGGAATGAAGTGAATGAAGTTAAGATTGTCAAGAAAAAGGAGGGAGACAGAAGAGCCACAGGATCCACCTCACAACAGCATAGCAATTGCCACTCACTAGTGTCACCATGGCTCTTATTGGGTGTCTTACTTGTCTAGGCATCACAGGAAAAATTCTCAACAAAATGAGGCCTCATGCTCCTACTTCTGACCTTAGGCCATTTCCTTAGGGCCACTTGTCCTCTTCTGTGTTCCCAGTGCCCCGAAGTTCTCATCACTATTCCCCACTAAAACCTCTTTTCAAATATAAAACCAATTGCTATTCTGCCTAGAGTGAGGTAAAATCTCAGGGCAGTTTTAATTTGCGTCTCTCTAATCCCTAGAGATATTGAACATTTCGTCATATATTTGTTGACCATTTGTATTTCTTCTTTTGAGAAGTGTTTAGTTCCATTGTCCATCTATGGATTGTCCATTTATGCTTTTATTTTTCTGGTGTTTTTGTTTTTAGTTTTTAGTTATTTGTATATTCTGATAATCATTGCCCTCCCTATCTGAGCAAGGATGAGGGAAAGGGGTCACTCACACACTGCTGGTGGGACTGCAAACTGGTGCAACCACTATGGGAAGCAGTGTGGAGATTCCTCAAAAAACTAGGAATGGAATCATCATTTGCCTCAGTTATTCTACTCCTCTGTATATATCCAAAGGATTTAAAATCGGCATACTACAGTGACTCAGCCACATCAATGTTTATAGCAGCTCAAATCTCAATAGCCAAGCTTTGGAACCAACCAACCTAGGTGCCCTTCAACAGATGAATGAATAAGGAAAATGTGGCACATATACACAATAGAAAATTACTCAGCCTTAAAAAAGAATGAAATTATGGCATTTGCCGGTACATGGATGGAACTGGAGACTATCATGCTAAGTGAAATAAGCCAGTCCCCAAAAAACCCAAAGTCAAATGTTTTCTCTGACATGTGGAAGCTAATCCACAATAAAGGGGAGAGTAATAGAAATTCAGTGGAGTAGACAAAGGTGGATGAAGGGAAAGGATGGAGGGATGGGAAAAGGAAAGACAGTGGAATTAAATTGATGTAACTTTCCTATATGAATACACCACAGCAAATTTCGTCATCAAGTACATCCACAAGAAATTAATTTTAAAATATAGCTATGAGTACATAGCAGAAAGATTAATAGAGGGAAAGGAGCAGAGGGTGGGGAGGGGAAAGAGAAGGAGAAGTACTGGGGTCTGAATTAGAACAAGATCTATTCCATGCTTGAATAATTATATCAAAATGATTCTATTGTCATGTATAATTTAAAAAATAAATAAATAAAATTTTAAAAAGGACACATTCACACCAAGATTCAGATGAATGATAAGAGCTTAAAACACACCTGCTGGTGTTTTTGCATTTTTATACAAACCAATGCTTCTTAATAAATAAAAATTTTCAACAATAGAACTGCTATCAAGTATAAGAGAGCCCAGGCAAAGGGCCTGTGGAGCATCTCCAGCACCTCCAGGTACACAGAAACCTCACGGCAGGCGGATCTGAGAACCCATCACCAAGAGCACTGGGCCAGAGAAAGAACACCTCTGGGCAGGCTTTTGGCTCAGTCCTCCACCAGACAAAGGAAACTAACAAGTCATTTAGCTTATCTGGGTCCCAGTTTCCCCATTTGTAAAATAAACATCTTGAACCAGATGACTTCAAGGTCACTTCCAGCTCCAACAGCCCCTGTGTGAATTGTGTAATCCTCACCTGGACTCTCCAGGGAGCTCATGCTTGTCAGTTTGCAAATCCAAATGGAAAGCCCCTGGTCTGCACTAGCCTCCACCCCACCCTCGCTGCCCCACCCACCCCCAAGCATGCACGCACCCCTTAGGGTGGAGAAGAAACAGGGCTCCAGGAAAGCGTCAGCTCCAGCTCCCGGTGTGTGCTGGTCCATTGCTTGACTTTTCCATTTGTTCTCAGCTTTTCTATTCATAGAACTCAACTCTACACTGCTGACTGGGTGGCTTTGTTTTTCCACATGAAAGGCTGATCGTGGCAACTCCAGCTCAGTAATCGACAACAGTTCCCATCACTGGCTATAGCAAGAACTGCTGGTGGCCAACTCCACCACCAATCGTCACCCCACACACATACAGCCCCTCGCTTCTATCAGAAGCCTAGTTTTATTCCAGTATCCTCTACCTGAACACATACCTCACAAGGAGGGGCCCTAATCCAGGGGGTGAATCAAGATAGGACTTGGTTGATCCCCACCCCGCTGCCAGCGAATGGTTTAGGATCCAGCACGTGAGGAGCTTTTGGCACTGATGCATGAGGTTGGAATTTCCTCATTAATTAAAGAGACTCAAATAAAGTAAGAAACAAACAAGCAAGTCTCTTTCTCTTAAGTCATTTTATGACTAGGAAAAGAGCAAGTCAGAACAAACCATCACACCAAGGATGGAAGAGCAAAGAATGGAAAGAACCTTGGTCCTTCATGATAGAGTTGAGCCACTGAATTCAGTCATCTTGGGACTGTCCTGCCTTGGAGCAAATTATATATGCTAATAAATTTTCCTTAATGTCCAAGCCAGTTGAATTGTGGGTTTCTTCTCCTTGCAGCTGATTGTTTACTGATACATTCGTAACATAGAACTAAAAAAAGCCTAGTTTTATTTTGTCACTCTTATCACTCAAGGCTCTCATGTTTTGATTGCCTCAGTGCCATCACCACACAGTAGGCTCTGGCCACCCTCCCCCTCTGCCTGCCCCCAAATCGTCCACCCTGTAAGTGCCGCTGCTTATCCTTCAGATTCCAACAAAAACACCTCCTCCTCTGTGAAACATCGCCCAGTTTCCTCAGGCAGACTCGTGTCCTCATTTCCCACAGCAGGGCTCACGTGCCTCCATTGTGTGGCAACCATTTGCACACCTGTCAACTGCACTAGACTGTGAACTTCTTGAGGGCAGGGGCCTCCAGGTCCTGTGTGGTACCAGCCCAACACCTGCCTAATTCCCGGGGACATAGTCTGCGTCTGCCTCAGGGAGTCAACACCTGACCTCGTCTATCACCTTAGGAGTGCTGCTCCCCCCTCATTTGGAAAGTTTAAGTACTTTGTACCTCAGTGTGGACCTTGCCCAGTGGGCTGTCACTCAAGTTCATATTCAAAATTATAGAAGTGGCTGAAACCATACAGATCCCAATCCCTCAGACCTTGACAGGTGTTTTCAGTTCATTATGTCTGACAGTCGGATAGTCACTCATGTTTACTGCATCAAGAGAAATGAAGAGTGAAAAGAAATGTGTCCCATTGTAGCGGGGCACTGGAGGACTCCTGCCCTACAACCCAGCTCCAAGATGCACAAACACTGAGGCACAATGGCACCTCCAGGCTGATCCCTCTCAAAAGCATCAGTGTAGGCTTAGTTTTAGGAGTGAGCAAAATTCTCAAAGAAGGAACGTGAAACAAGGTTTCAGCCCATAGATCCAAACTCTGACTCCAGCTCCCGCTCTCCCAGATGTTCTGACACTGTATAGCCTGGACTGGATGTCGTCTTCTGCACCATGCACCCTGCTGCCCCCTCTCTGACACACATACACACACACAGAGAGAGAGAGAGAGAGAGAGAGAGAGAGAGCAGTTCGACTTCTCTCTGCTTGTTCTGGTAGCTCTGGTGAGTGACAGTTTAAGAGTTCCTATCTGCTCAGATGTAAACTAAAGAACACTATAATGCAAATGACCTACTACGGAGAACCAGAACCCAACAATTTCAGTGATTCCCCATTCAGGCCCAAAGCACTCTTTTGGACATGTAGATCACGTTTAATGTGACAGGGGGTGAACAATTACTCTAGGGTTGAGATGACTCATTTAAATAGCATAATTCAAATATCCTATTCATCTTGCAATATAATCAACTCCTGAGGGGTTGCTCTACTCCTTGCAGGGGGAAAAAAGTGACAAGGAAAGAAAATGCAGAAAAACATTTCCTGGGCAGGCAGGTACAGCGGCTGCAGGAGGCTGGCCTGCCATCAAGATGAGCAGCCCTGTTCCATCAGTGAAAGGCAGACAGGGAACCTCCCCTGCACTCTTTCCAGAGTCACACATGGGTCCCACTGACTGCTCGCTGTCTGCCTGAAAAACACATGAATGCTAGGCTGGAGTTGTTCCATCATCAAAATGTGCTGAGTGCCTACTATGTGTTAGTACTGGTGCTACAAGGAAAAGATACCATCACCACCACCACGGACGAGAGAGGGAAGGTGCTGGAACGGAGAGGTAGAAACGGCACTTCTGAGTGACAGTGAATTCTGAGGGTGATAAGGCAGGCCTCACAGGACCCATGTCTAAAATGCCTCAAAAGGTGAGTAGAACCCACTAGGTAATTAGGAAAGGTATCCTGGGCCTCTAAAAAAGAGACCCAGAAACAAGGAGATGTGTCAGAAGGTAGGGAGCTGAGAGTAGTTTGGGCTAGGTAGGCCAGAGGTCCTACTGGAGTCATGGCGGGTAGGAGAGGGACTTGTACATCTAGGCCCATCCCTGAGCTGACGGGTGGGTCTGTTTCCCCCGACTGCTTTCTTTGACCTAAATTCTAGGCACACTCGTAACACCCCATCATCCCCTTTCCAGGCTTTTCTCTCTGAACATGTATCCTGCCCTCAGCCCTGGGTGCTCCTTCACCTTGTTTTCTTGTCTGCCTGGAACCCTCATGTCTCTGTGATGCGTGCCCATGTTCCTGGGCAGATGGAAGGGCTCACCTCTCTGCTCGTCTTGTACGGCCACTTGGTCAAGGTGGACAATATCTCTACTTCAAAAAGGCAAAGACACCATCCTTGCCTTCAGGATAAGCTCCTGCAGGAAGCTTGTGAACCCAAAGTCCTGTGACACAAAGCAAGATGTACAAGACACAGGAGAAACACCAAGACACTGAGACCCCTGGTGCCCAGATGAACACTGGAAGTCCCGAGCTGCCTCATTCTACAGTAAAGGCTACAGGAACCAAAGGCCTTAAGAGAGCTCCACTCTGGCCACACCACTCATCTCTTCCAATTCCAGTGTCCCACACTGCATTGTCTTAATCCAAGACCCTCATTTTGTTTCATCCCTTTAATCCTCCATTTTGAGGATGGTCGGATTCTTTTCCTACCCAATGGCCAATTGTCTTAGAAGACAACACAACAGTTAGGGAGAACACAGATTTGACTTGAGGCACAACTGGGTTGAATCCCAGCTGCAGCAGCCTGAGGATTCACTGTGAGGACTGAAGGAGACGGTGATGCTGCACAGCTTCAAGACACAGGAAGCACTTCGTAAGCTGTGACTCTCTGTCGGTTAGTCTTGGGATCCAGCATAGCTGCCCCTGTCTCCAAGCCTCGCGTCTCCTATTCTGAGTCCCACCATTTTCTTCCTTCCCTTTTCTTCCCCACCCTGATCTCTATCCATCAGTGAGAGTGACAAGACAACTCTGGCAATCCAATGACTTCATGAAGGAGGTGGCATTGGGGGTGGATCTTAAAGACAAATAGTATCGGGACCTGAGGCTCTGGCAGGAAGAGGGCATGCTGACAAGTGAGAAATAGCAAATAATGACACAGGTAGAAAAGCACACAGCTTGGGGTATACCAGTGAGGATTGTGGGGTCCATGCCCAAGAAATGATAGAGATCAGAATAGAGAGAGTCAGAGATAATTGTGTGTAGTTCTTGGGAAACCACACTCCAGGGTGCTTATGTGTGTTGGGGGAAAGTGGGGGTCAGATGTTGCAGGGTGACTGTATGCAGGATGCATTGGGAAGGGAAGACACCAAAGCAGAGGCTGCTCCTCAAGGACAACCCACATGTCACACAAAGCATTCTGGTCATGAGCTCAGAAGCACCAGGCTTCAAGGTCTGGAATGGAGGAAGCAAGTTATGGTACTTCTTCATTCTTCAGTTGGCTCATCTGTAAAATGAGACGCTTGACCTTCATGTTGAGTCCACCAACGTGACATTTGAGGGCAGGCAAGACCTCAGGGAAGATATTGAATTTTTTGATGCCTTCATTTACCTCATCTGTGAAATGGAGGTAAAAAACACAATCCTTTCCTTGAAGTGCCAACAACTCCATCCCCCATGCAGCAGGGGTTAAAACTGTTGTCTGTCAAAAAGTCCTCGCAGCTAAAATATTTTCACATGCCATTCAGAAAAACAAATCTGGAACCCAGTCCCGGCCAGTCTGGGATGGGACATGAAATGTTTTTTCTGACACATTTTTCAAGTAGATTAATTCAAGTACATAATGATAATCTCCAGATATACATTGTCCTTGAAAATGTCAATGTATTGTTAGAAAGAGAGACGTGCAATTCTAAGTCCCCAAAGCAATAAAACTCGGGTGAGCCTTCAACTCTAAATTAGACTTAACTTCCAAGAGAAGGTGCTCTCAGAGATACGTGGCACACCACTTGTTTTCCCGTGTGATTCATGGCGTCTCTAGAAAACAAACAGAAACAGAACAATATACAAGTATTTGTCAAAATCAACAAAACCTTAGATGTCTCCAAATTTTGTCTGTGACAGAGCACTGTGGTATCCCCTTCCAAAATCTAGTGACAAAAAATTTAGGACTTGTATCAAAACTCCAGCTAATAGTTCCTGCTTCCATGAGTTTCTAGTCCCACTCCCCCTTCTAACACACCTTGCACCCATCTGCTGTTAGGAAAATATTCCTTGCTTTGCACTTGGGTTTCTAGGATATAAAGTCGTGTCTCTTTCACCTGTCTGTCTCAGTGTGTCCAGAGGACAGCCACCACACCCACTGTGTATTCAACTCCCATAACCCAGAGGTGACTGGCACCAGTGTTCATGCTCTTGCCATCAAGCCGACTGCTTCCCAAAACACTGAAGAAAAAGAAACCTGCAATAAATGGATGACTGGGCCTTCACACCCCATGCTTTTCTTTTCCCCCCAGAATACTCTTCCCTGTCATTTTTGAAACTTCTCAAGACTCCTCTGGAAAGCATTTCCTTATGGATCCCACTCAACTCTACTTCCCACACTCTGTCTGTGTTAGCTCTCATGAACTCACATGTATCTGAAGAATTGTCGCCTCTTTGGGTCTAAGGCAGGTTGCTGCGCTGAGCAGGCTCACTGGGCTGTGTCCTTGGCTCTACCACCTGTTTTGTGTACCAGAAGCTCCTCACAGCCAGCGCCTGGTCCTGACCCAGTGTCACACAGAAGACATATCCCCAGGATACGGGCAGGACCCAGGTCAGAAAGTCTCACATCACCTACAGAGGTTGACAACATCACAGGTGGCCATGTGCATGCATTGTTTTCTAGAAGCATCATAGAACTGTTAAAGGTGTTTGTCTTTACAAACAAAGACTAAGGGTTAGGTGGGAGGAGTATGGAGATGTTCTCTTCTGAACTGTCTAAATTTTTTCTTTGATCACACATGTCGTTGAAGATTTCTTATTTGTTTTGCTTTTTTAAAAAAAAAATTCAGATACCCAAGTTCTACTCTTAGAAATTATCATTTAATATATCTGGGAAGGGGCCTTAGCACTTTTATTTTGTTTAAATTTCAGAGTGATTTGGTTTAGAGGTGAAAATTGTGTGTGCATGTGTGTATGTGTGTGTGTGTGTGTGTGTGTGTGTGGTGTTTTATAGATGAATGCTCATGTGATTGTGTGTGGCAGGGTGGGAAATAGGGGTAGGATTCTGTAGCTAAAAGACAAACAATTCCTCTTCCCAGTGTAGCTTCTGCAGAAATTACCCGTACTTCCCCCATCCAAAGCCAGATCAGACCATGAACTCTGACTTTTCCCAGGGAAAGGCCAGAATGCAGCCCGTTCTCCCATTGCGGGGCAGGCAACTAATAGTGTGGAGCGTGGGCAGGGAGACAGAGCCCAGCCCAAGTCCTGGCTCCAAGCATTTGAGTTAAGCCAGTTTCTCTGCCTCTGCTTCCTGGAGACTCACCTCAGAGTGCCAGGTAAGGACCAAGCCTGAGAGGGAAAGAGTGTGGGGTAAGTGCTGGCTACTGACATGCACAGAGAGGAGAGCCCTTCCAGGTCCCCGAGTCTGAGCTCACCTTCTCTCCTTCCTGCTGAACCAGTCTCCCGCCATCATTTGTTGGCCTGTGTGTGGTGTTCCTGGGGCGCTAGCTCCCTGAAGAAGGCATGTGTCTCAGTGAATATTTTGTTGCCCCCTGCACATAGTGCAGTGGCCTTTGTGTACCATAAAGAGTGCCAGCTGAGGAGTCCCTTAGTCTGAAAACTCAGGCTGCCCTGTGGGAAGTGCCAACCAGAGGTAAGCCAGCCACAGAGTGGTCAAGACACCAGTCTCCATTGCGGCAGCCACTCTGATTTTCTCAAAGCCACCACCTTCCCCCCTGTCTCCCTTTTTCTGGGGCCTCTCAGATATTCCTTGAAGAACACATTCAGGCTAATCTGTGTTCTTTCACAGTCTTTTTGGAAACCCTGAAGAGGGGTAAGTACCCACACACATGCATACTTGTATACTTCTCCCCTTCAAAAATTAACCAGTGGCCACTTCTTCCATTTTCTCAGTTGAAAATACAGATGTTTCATTTCATATGGATACTGGAAGGTCCAGCTAGAGCACCAGCTTCCTCCAGAAAGCCAGGCCTTACCTGACTTCCTCCTCATGGCACTCACCTCCATCCTGGCGCGTCACCACCTTATGCTGAAGGTGGCCTCTTCCTAGGCATGCCTTAGCCCTAAGTCTTTTCCTCTGTCGTGTCACACACTTCCAGACTTCAGTACATTTTTTGGCATGGAGCAGAAAGGCCATAAATGTCTTTTGAGTCAAACTCTCTTCTCATCTGACCCCGGCTGACATTCTTGGAGGCCCCTATACAAAGGAAGCAGTTGTTATCTTGATGTACAGTCTCCAGACCAATGTGGGTGCAGTGCAGGCGGAAGGCAGGTTTGTCTCTAAATAAAAACCTGCAGTCAAGAGTCTGCAGATATTTGAAAGAGAAGAATTGGTTGTGTCCAGGGTCTCAAATCCTAGACAATTCACTTCATCAGTACCTTGGCCCTTTGCTCTTTATTAAAACTGCACAGAAATAACCTTGCCATGCTATTGCTACTATTAATAACAGAAATAACACAGAAATAACCTTGCCATGCTATTGCTACTATTAATAATAAGTGTAGGCCTTATCACATTGCGTATTGTATTATGAAAATTGAGTGCCAGCACCAGGGAAAACTGATGCGCAGAAGCTACCTAGCTGTTGATAAGGGAGAGGCTTCCTTCTGACCCCACTCAGCTCCCTTCTGGGCCTTTAAATAAATGCCACCTCCTCAGCCCAGCCCACCTCCCCTCCCTGCTCCTGCACAAATCAAAGGAGGCAGGGGGGACGTTCTGCCAAGCTCCCTGGCCTTCCTAAAGAATGGGTTTCCATCTGCACTATGGCCAGCAGTTTGCATTCAGAACGACCCACAGGCCTTTCAAAAGACAGGGACGCCATCCAATCCACACACTGCCGGGTTTTTATAAGAACATCTTCCCATAGTTTCCACTTCAGCCTTCCAAACCACACTTGTAAATAGGGCGTCATCCTCACTTATGTGACCTTGTCCTCATTCGGTGTGAACCATCAATTCTTCTAAATTAAAGAGTGGGCAGGGGTGGTAGCCATGGTGACATCCTCACTGGCTACACGCCCCCCACCCCCAGGGGCCATCCAAGGGGCTCCACACTGGGAAGCCAGCTCTGCTCCTCTAACTGCTGCTCCTCAGAGGCAAGAAGGTTTCTGGCTATAGTTCCCTAAGCACAGTTTTGCAGCTCATCCTACTTGAGGAGGGAGGGTTTCAGAATCCAGCAATCCCCAGAAGGACTCTGGGGAAAAACCTCCTCAGGGCTCTCTTTCACCTCCAAACAAACAAACAACAACCAAAAAAGAAAAAGGTGGTGGTGGGGGGGCTGAAGCTAATAAAGATCTGGTTTAACTTTCTAAAACAGCCTCTTATTCTCTGGGAAAACCCTGCCCAGCGACCCAAACTCATTTCCCTCATTTCAAATGCAAATCGCTTGCGCACATGCTAGGGAGCAGTTTTTTTCAGGAGGTAAATGGTGGCATCAGTGATGTCCAGCTCAGCACCACTCTTTAGCTTTCCATCACCAGACCTTATCTTTCCAGAACACAGATGAAAAGGTCTGAGGGAGGGAGTGATCATAGAGACTGGAACGGCTTTTATTAAAAGAGTGTTTTCCCAGACCTTAACTAAACCTCATCCACTTTTGTCAGTCAGGGCCGACAGTTGAGAGCAATATTAGAGGAGGTAATTGCATGTATCAGTCAACAGCTTTTGTCCCATGGCCGCCGAGAATTACAGTAAAACGGGCACAGGAAAACGGCATACTGGATTAAAGTCAAAAAAGCTCTTTCTCCAGTTTCTCCCCACTTACCAGCTGTTATGTTCCACTGTAGAGACAGAAGCAGCAATAATATCTGGGGGAAATCTAGCCCACCGCAGTCTGGGTTTGCTCCCCCTTCTGCTTTCCCTTCACCTTGAAAGCGATTAATCTTTGACTTTAAAGAGAAACTTTTTCAAAAAGCATTCTACCTCGCCATAGCAACTAAGCTCTTAGCTCTATATGAATTTTTCTCCCATTAAAGTATACGAACACATATAAACTCCGGACCTTCTATCATTTCTTAGACTGACTATAAACCAAGCTGCTCAGAGCCTTTGATGTCACTTGGTAACAGGTCCTAAGAGTTGCCTAAGTAAACAGTTTGCAAGACACAGACACATTTTATGTACATTTGGTTGTAAATCACACCAAGCCAAACTCTGATGAACAGTTAGCCTCAGGGTCTGAAAATTACCACAGGTATGTGGGTGCCAGAGTAAGTAGAAGGGAAGGCAGAGACTAACTTATGCCCCTGCACCTGGCTCAAATCCACCCAAGGCAAGTGCAGTTGTCACCAGGTCCCTTGTGATCCAGACACCATGGCCTAGCCCCAAGCCCCAATATTAAAAGGACACTCTCTAGGCTATGAGAAAATGATTACCTAAAATGCCTCCAGAGGCTTCGGTCACAGAGTTAAGAGGCACTCTTAGGGATAAGGTGAGGGCACATCAGATGGAAACTGGCTGTCTAGAAAGAACAGCGGCCTACTCCCGGGAGACCTAAGGGATCAGGAAACAAGAGGTCAGAGTCATTTCTGAGGGACTCTATAAAACAGGGAACAGAGGTAAGTTTGACCAGCTCTACCATAGCTCTGACAGAGGCCAGCTGAGAGACCAATATGTCCACCACAGCAAGCTATTTGATTAATGAGCTAGATCCTTAAATACTCAAAATCCCTGGCACTTCAAGGTAGTCAAGTTTACCTTCATAATATAACAGTAAACAGTTATTTCCATTTTATAGATCAAAAAATTGAGGTTTAGAGAGATCAGGCAACTCAGTCAAGTAGATGTAGCTACAGACAGAATTCCAGTTCAGCCCTGTCTCCTTCAGAGCCTCACTCCGGGTACTAGAACCATCTCACACCGTGTGAGCACATCTTCACTAGTACTCAATTCTGGACACCAGGGAAGTAGGGAGTTACAGGATAAGCCTACACTATCTTCCAGGGCATCAGATTTATTCAAATATTGGTGAGTGTCAAACAGCAGAAAGACCATGGTATGGGATTAAGTTGTTGTAGAGATGAGTATTTTAAAGCATACATTTCACATTAAATTCAATGACTATTAGATAGCACGATACAATGTATATATTTTAAAGACTGAATGGGTAATGAATTAATGATTCAAAATTAAACAGGACAAAAAGGTACACAGTGGATAGTTTCTCTCTCACTTATCCTCAAGTCCTAATTCCTCTCCTCACAGGTAAATCATATTTTATCTATTTATGCAGATGCATATAAATGTGGTTTTCTTTCTCTTTTTAAACATAATTTTTTTTAAAAAAAGAAACATGTTTTTCTGTACTTTGTTTAAAAACAAAAAAAAGAAAAGAAAGAAAGAAAGTCTTGGAGCCAGGCATGGTAGCACACACCTGTAATCCCAGCAACTCAGGAGGCTGAGGCAAGAGGATGGAAACTTCAAGGCCAGCCTCAGCAATTTAACAAAGCCCTGTCTCAAAAAAAAAAAAAAAAAAAAAAAAAAAAAAGGGG
>NW_026000075.1:1456875-1525563 GCF_001458135.2 Marmota marmota marmota
AAAAAAAAAAAAAAAAAAAAAAAAAAAAAAAAAAGAACTGGGGTGTAGCTCAGTGGTAAAGCACCCCTGGGTTCAATCCCCAATATGAAAAGAAAGAAAGAAGAAAAAGAAATCACCGGAGTTTCTATCTGAACACAAAGTATTTTCTCCTTGCTAATAGCTGATTAGCATTTCATTATATTGAGGCATTCTCGTCTGTCTCACCTGTCTGATGAGTATTCTCTCTCAGGACGTCCTGAAACTCCTACAATTACACACAAGCCTTGGTGAATGGCCTTCTTATGAGTCATTCCACACATTTGAGAATATATATGGGGAAACATTGCTACAAGTGGAACTGCAGGGCTGGGGGTGTGGCTCAGCTGTAAAGCACCTGCCTAATATGTGAGAGGCCTTGGGTTCAATCCCCAATATGAAAAGAAAGAAAGAAGAAAAAGAAATCACCGGAGTTTCTATCTGAACACAAAGTATTTTCTCCTTGCTAATAGCTGATTAGCATTTCATTATATTGAGGCATTCTCGTCTGTCTCACCTGTCTGATGAGTATTCTCTCTCAGGACGTCCTGAAACTCCTACAATTACACACAAGCCTTGGTGAATGGCCTTCTTATGAGTCATTCCACACATTTGAGAATATATATGGGGAAACATTGCTACAAGTGGAACTGCAGGGCTGGGGGTGTGGCTCAGCTGTAAAGCACCTGCCTAATATGTGAGAGGCCTTGGGTTCAATCCCCAGCACCACCAAAACAAAAACAAGTGGAATGGCTACATCAAAAGAAACATACATTTTTAATTTGGATAGATACTAACAATTTTCTTTCTAAAGAAGTTGTACCAATGGGCAGAGAGCCATTTCTCAATGTTCCCAATCTGATGCATGAAAAATGGAATCTCACTGTAGTTGTAATTTGCATTTCTCCTCTTATGAGTAGGGCTGAATAGAACTCCATTTCATGAACTCCATTTCTATTTCTTACTCTGCAAACTGTCTGCATATATCCTTTGCTCAGTTTTTTATAGGGTTGGGGCTTATATAATTGGCTTGTATAGTTTTATAGAGTACAGAAAATAACTCTTTGAGACGTGAGTTGCACTTTCTCTTGGTACAAAAATCCTCTCTCTGTTGCTGGTTTCTGTGGAGATTCTTGGCCCTATCATTGTGGCAGCAGTATGAGGGGGCATGACAAGCCCATTGACCCATCCGCACCTGCACCCTAGCACCTGCAACCTCCCCGAATCCTACCCAGCTGCTGTCCTGAGCTTCCTTCCTCAGCGGGGCTTCAACCCCCTGGCTGCTCTTTTGCAAAGGAAATTGCCTGATCTAACTCCTTCCTCTCCAGGCTCTCCTGAGAACATTTTAATAGTCCCTCTAGTTTCCCTTATCAGAGTCTTCTCCTTCCCATCTTTCTTTCTGATTTCCTACCTGCAAAACTGCTTAGAAGGAAATAATTCATAATACAATGTAAATGACTGATAAGACTTAATCAGTTATGTTTTGATAAGAGACGAAATCTTAAGCAAAGGAATGAATTCAAATATGGAATTTGGAAAAATAAAATTTGTGGAATAAGTATTTGGGTGGGAAATACTCCACTGGCATTTCCCACATCACGAATCTTGGAAGATATATACCACCTCCCTCATTAGCCCAAAATTACATATACAAACACATATACTTTCTCCCTCTACTGCCTCAAGGAGGAGGTAGGAGGCAGGTGCACTACCTACGGACGATGCTGGAGGACATATACTAATCACAAGTGGACAGATTTGATTGATGTTCCCAATCAAAGAACATAGCCACTGAGACAGTTCAGACTCCCATCAACACACACAATTGTATAGGAGAAAGTACAGGAAATAGGAACACTCAATTTATCTTGCAAGAGTATCAACTGAAACAACTTCTATAGAAGGCAATTTGATAATATCAATCAAAATTGCAAATGCACATATACCTGATCCCCAAATTCTACCACAAGGAATTTGAACAAACACCATTTGCAAATCATTTATATATAAGATTATTTATGAAAGTAATGTTTATTATGCCACATGATTGAAAACAACCTAAATATTTATCAACTTGGCACATTTAATAATTAAACATAAAATGGAATACCATGCAGCTATCTAAAAGACTGAGGAAATTGATTTTATACTACATAAAAAGATAAAAATTCATTTTATACTATGTAAAAATATCTGCAATATGATTTAGTATTTAGTGGAAAGTGAAAAATGCATAACTGAACAAGTACAAATTAATATTTGTTCACAAAATGTGTTGGAGAAGATATATATATATATATATATGTGCACTATATATTAGCATGCATAAGATACCTCTTCAAATGCACCTTTTGATGGCCAGTGGGAAGGGAAGTGGGTAGCTGAGAGAAGAAGACTTCACTCTACTCCTTCATATAATGTATTACCTATTCAAAACTAAATACAATTCAAAGAAAAATTGTGTCCCTGCTCTTGAATAGCTCACAGCCCAAACAATGACTTTACAACAGGAGGAGCTAATTATAAATCTCTGATAGGCTATAATGCAGATGAAAGCGTGTTTTTAAAATTCACCAAGCCAAAGAAAATACAACTGGAAAATGTTATTCTTCCTTTTTCAATCAGCATTTCTGCAGAACCAACAATTCACAAGGCCAATGCATGAAGGTATGTTTAGAGCCTCTTAGTACCCTGGGGACTCTTTGTTCAACACCTTGTGAGACCTGGAGCCCATCAGGGGGAAGGGCCTTGCCTCAGTCCCTGGGGGTGACTGGCAGGGTCCTAGGTCTGAACTCACTACAGTGTCCCCTCCACTGGTAGATTCTGACACCCATGCATGCCCAGGGATTTTGGCAGTGCTCTGTGCTGTAGCCAACTCGGTCTCTGGAGACTCCACTTGCAGATCCTCTTTGTGAGTCTAGAATGGCGCTTGTACCAGTTAGGTGCCACCTACCCCTCCCTGAGATAAAAGTAATAAGCAAACTTCTTGGAGGAAAACAGAGAAATCCTCCTCTCCCTTCTGGAAAGTACTAGCATAAACTGAGTTCATTTGGTCCTCCTCGCCTCATCAGACCAGGATCCAAATCTTGGACCTTAGGGTTCTCTGTGGCCCCTCTGTGCAGTTAACAAATCAAAATCACAACATTTAGTTATTATTCATGCTTTCAAGGAAACAAAATAACTGTCTATCAATCTGTCATTCACAAACTCACTTCAGGCTTTAATTTCTCCTTAGCCCTGGAGCAGATTCACGCTCATACGCAGGTCCCCACACAACCTGGAGTGCGGTAGACAGCCAGCGCCGCCTTCCATACCCCATGGCTTTGGAAGGCAGATGGGGCTGAGCCCGAGACAGGGTACATTTCTCTAGGATTCCGGAGCCGGGGGTGCCAACCTTTCTTCTGTTTTTTTTTTTTTTTTCTCAACTGTTCTTCGTCTAGGACCTTCCACCTGCTCCCGCAACTCCACACAGTTAACCACTGATCTCCCCTCTGCCCTCATCATCAGCCTCTTTACTCTTCTGGCTTCTTCCTCTGCACTTGAGAGCAGCAGCCCAGTTGTAAAAAACAGCTCCTGCTTGATCCCGCCTTCTCTTTCATCCGTGATGCTATTCCTCTTTCCCTTTCATGTCTAGGGTTTGAGGGAAAAATCACACCTAGCCAAATTTTAAAAATAAAATCGTAATGATATAAACAACATAAGTGGTAGGCACTGAGCAGAACACCTAGCAAGCAAGACCAGAGGATAAATAAATCTTCTGTTGTACAATTTTCTGTTGTTGTTGTTGTTATTGTTTTGATTTGGGGCTTTTTTTCTTTTTTTGTACCAGGGATTGAACCCGGAGGTGCTTAACCACTGAGCCACATCCCCAGCCCTTTTTTATTTTTCATTTTGAGACAGGGTCTCTCTGAATTGCTTAGAGTAACGCTGAGTGACTGAGGCTGGCTTTGAACTTGTAATCCTCCTGCCTCAGCTTCCCAAGCCACTGATATTACAGAAGTGCACCACCACACCCAGCTGGTACAGATATTTTTATCTCAAATAATGGTCTGTGAAAACATAGACTATGGTTGGTTTTAATACAGCCCACTCTCTAAGATGACAATCATCAATTGTGTAACCATGCAACCACTTTCAAGCAGCTCTTGACTGTGTGAGAACCACATTCTAGAACAAACTATCTGGCCTATGGCTTACAATGCAGCCAATGAAGTTATCTTTGTTTTCTGAATTCTCGGTGATATACTAATGCTGCCTATATCTTGATGGTCCCTTCCTCTGTCTCCTGCATCCTCTGCAAGAAATATCCAGATCTGAATCATTTCAGCCCATAGAGCTCTTGCTGTCTCCTCCTAGGAATCCCTAAGTGCTTCCTTCTTGAAAGGATGCTGGGCAATGTTTCTATGTTGCCTAGAGTTCATCACCACCTTTCATACATTCCTCCAGCATGGCACTCAGGAAACGGGTATCCTGTCTCCCTCTTCCTAGGTCCTACAGCACACTACCAAACGTAACTCAACAGGTTGATGTGATTTTTAAATTACGTTAATTTAGCAATCATACAGAGAGCAGCACATAGAGTGTCCGGAATTCAATCAGCAATAGTGCTTTCTGTTTCTCCCTTAATCATACTTTATTCCCAAAGCCAAATAAGAGCTAAAGAAACAAATTCTGGAGTCCTGGATGTGTTTTCTTCAGTCCGTATTTTATATCCACCTAGTTTTACAAGTCAGCAGAGCCTGTCGGTAGACATCATCCTCGTTTCCAAGATGAGCTAATTCTGTATCTTCCCTGTACAGAAATACATGTAATAAGTGAAGACGGTGGTGATTAATTCCAGAACAAAGGATATGCCAGGTGGAAAGCCAGAGGGTAGGCAATGTAAGACCTCTAGGAAAAGAACCCTTTGGAAAACAGCATTCCATTCTAATTCAATTGGAACAGCGTTTCCATTCCGAAAGTAAATGGCTTTCGGAAAAAAAAAAAATGATTTTTTTTTCTTTCCTTTTTCTTTCTCTCTCTCTCTCTCTCTCTCTTTTTTTTTTTCCCTTTCCCTAGGGCAGGAGCCCTGCAAGCAGATACCTTTAACTGAGCCAACTCCTTTTGTATTTTTCACAATTAGCCTATCTCCAATTATATAAACACCTGCATGATGACAGTCCTTGGCTATAGAAGTATTACAGGAAAATAAAGGTTACTTTAACTTTGAGAGTTGGTTTTAGGACAAAACCAAAGTAAAGCTTATATGGATATACAAAATAATAGACTAATGCTATTGTCTGCTTTCCTTAAATGATTTTATTAGAAGGAACATATTAATTATAATGAAAGCAAACTTGGGACTCTGTGGGTTTCTAAAGAAAATTCCTTTGTAGCACCACGGCAGGATTTCCCAGCATTTTTCTCTTTCTGATGAAATTAACTCCCCATGGTTGGTCAGCAGGATAATCTAATTTTAGCCAATCAGCTTGGGAGCTGCTGTTGACCTCACAAAGGGAGAGAAAAGTATCTGCAGTCATAGCAACCACCCGCTCAGCTCTGATCATCTCTGGACCCTTCCACCTAATGACAGACACCGGCTTGCTTCTTAGATGATTAATCTTTTCCCCTGTGAACCTCCTTGAATACATTAGCCAACAAGTCTGATAAATTTGTTTATCCCAAGACAATCATTAGAAAATTACCTGCAAAAGTAATTCTCAGTAGAGCAGTTTATGAATGGAAAGCCATATGGCAGATAAAAACAGAAATAAGCAATGAAATCTTCACTGTATGTCACAACAGGTTAGAAAAGTTTTTCCCCCCCTTTTAAACTTTATCATTTTGTGCCAAATCACAAAAGCACAGTGGCCTAAAGTGGCCATTGTACATGAGTAAAAGAACTGTCCTCCTAGTCACTGGTTATTCCTCCAACCAATGCTGCATACCTACTATGTGCTGGGCTCTGGAATGCACCAGTGGACATGAGTTATCTCTGCCTTCCTTCCAGCATCCCACAGTCTGGTGGCAGGAGGCAAAAGCATTGATCATTGTAGCACTCGGTGAGAGGGCACCAGAGGCAGAACAGCACCCTGGGAGCATTGGGCAGGAATAGATAACTATCTTCCCAAGTCAATGGAGACTTTACTGTGACATTCAAATTAGGCAAAAAATGTATGAGCAGGACTTTCCCAAGAAGGAGAATCATCTAGGCCAAAGCAAACAGCACCAGAGAGGCATGTAATCAACTCCTGGGCAAAAAAAAAAAAAAAAAACCTGTAGCACCTGGATGTTGGTCACATCTTATTCCAGAAAAATGAGACTGGAAATGTAGGAGAGCCTGAGGATGTTAGGACCTTGGGAATGTGGAGACAACGGGGATAGATGGAAAGAGGTACCGATTTAGAAGTTCTGGCTGAGGTTGAATCAAGAGAATAAAATTGTCAGCATCCCCTTGGTGATGCTCCTCGCTTGAGGAAAACAATGAGAACCCAATGAGTGTGCGTTGCAGCTACACTGCTAATATGGCTAATGCCCACGCAGTCTCTGCTTACACCACTAATGACAGCCTGATGAGCAAGAGTCAGGGCTGGGTCCTCGTGTGGTAGGAGGTTTCAAGCCATTGGTGGGCAAACTGACAACTCAGGTGTGGGCATAACTTTATTGACCACATAGGCTTATATAAACCAATAATAAAAGCTTCACAAAAACCAGGGAAAGGGGGCCAGATGATTGGACCAACAGCTAAGGCAGTCTGAGGCCAGAGGTAACTCTCAGAGTAGGACCCTTGGGTCCATTCCAGAGGTTCTGATCTATAGTCCAGTTCTGTTGGGGTAAGCTTCAGAAACAGTTGGACTGGATAGCTTATCACTACTAATGTTCTCCAAACCAATTTGGGAGAAGCAGCAGGAGATGCCAGGAGATATACTGCAGGCACAGACCTAGGTCCCCAGCCAGAGGGTTTCTTTATTTTTTTCTTAATTTTACTTTTTAATTTGTTCTAATTAATTATACATGACAATAGAACGCATTTTAACATATTGTACACAAATGGAGCACAACTTCTTCTTCCTCACAGCCAGAAGGTTTCTGTGTCTGTAGATCCTAGCACTGGTCTCTAATTTCCTCATTCATTCCAGAAGAGTGTCACCCACCACCAACTTGCTCCTCGGAAGCCTAAGAGCCAATTATTAAGTTGAAGAGTCTATAGTTTCTAAATTATTCATATTTTTAACAGTAAGTATGTACTAGTTTTTAAATAAAAACTTACTTTTAAAAATATAGAAATTACACAAAATTACTTCAAAAGCTATGCCCCAAATCCACACTGCAAGTTGGACATAATTATCACAAGGGCTTGCAAAGGCCCCAGACCAGGCCCTCTACAGACCCCTCAAAGAAACCCCAAGAGGAAAGGGTGCTGCTAGTTTCTTCATTTTACTGACAAGGAAACAGCATTGGAAATATTTATTTTTTTTTAAAAATGATGCGGTTATATTTTCCAATAGGCTCTTCTTTGAAAAACAGAAGAATGAATAAGCACGTAAAAGAGCAAATAAAATAAAAAGAAAGGGAAGGAAGAGGAAGAGAGGAGGGAAGAGAGAGAGAGAGGGAAGNCAATACATATACACATACCTTCCCCTCCCTCCCTCTCTCTCTCTCTCCATCATTAATAGGTCTCAGTCCTATTTCCTCTTAAACCCGTATTGAAGGGCTGGGTTGTGGCTCAGTGGTAGAGCACTTGCCTAGCACGTGCGAGGCTCTGGGTTCGATCCTCAGCACCACATAAAAAATAAATAAATAAAATAAAGGTATAGATTGTCCATCTACAACTAAAAATATTAAAACAAAACAAACTCCACATTGAAACTATTGACCTTCATCATATCTATACAAAGGTAATGCATTGTGCTGAAAACCCAAGGAGCAAGAGTATAAGGCCCAGAGGAGGATAGGGAGACCTCATCACCATCATGTAATCCAGAGCTACCACAAACACTTGAGCAACATAAAGGTCAAAAGAAATCAGACAGCCCACACAAAATGAATTTTTCTATTCACTTTCTTGCATTATCCAGAAGAAAATGTGCACCCTTGTTTTCTTGTTCATTCACAACTGGAAAAATTGCAAGGTCCTAGGAGCATGGGACCTCCATGAGGTACAGATATTTCAGTGAAGCAGAATCCTATAATGAAGATATTTTGGTTCTGGGACAGGGTCCTTCTGGATTAAGCAAAGGATCTAAGCAGTGGTTGAGAGTACCTGGGCACAGCACACGTAATCTAGGACAACAGGAGAGGCTGGTAGTCTTTGTCAAGCACATAAGGTCCAGAAAGTATCACCATTTCTAGAAATAATCTAGAGAGGAAACGGGGCAGGACAGAAGATCAGTCAGGTCACACTAATATCACTTGAACAACCTCCTGTCTTCTGCTCTCTCAGCCTCCAAGATTTCTTCTATATTGTGCTGCATTATCAACAATGGAAGAACTGCTTCATTCCTCTGCTCAAGGACCTTCCACAGCTCCTTGTTGCCTCCCATCACTCTGTTGATTGCATACCCTGCTTTGCTCAGGTGGTCTGGCTCACACTTGTTATTCCTGTGTCAGTATTAATGGCATCTCCTATATTTGCCAGTAGTATTCCATTTGGTTAACCATGTGGTTGCCATGTCTTTTGCCTACTTCAAACTCCTCTGCCCAACTTGACATTCTCTTTTATTCTCAATAATTCTCAAGTCGTGTGTTCATTTAAAGGGATTAAATAGATACATCATTATAATTTAGCCCCTACAATTGAATAGAACTATTCACTACCCTGACTGTGCTGAGCCATGGGGTTCTTAAGCACCCTAAGTTACATGTTTAGTAAATTACATATTCCAGTAAATAAAAACTAGCTTTTGGAGATGTGATATTACACACAAGTGTGTTGGAATTGTGACATCATCACTTCCAACTGTGAGACCATAAGGCAAGTAATATATTCTTTCTCACACCTCAGTTTCCTCACCTGGAAATACAGGGGAAGTCACAGAACCTAACTTAGAGTGATAGTCATAAGCTCTCGGCAAGAAGATCAGGTGAGGTGCTTAATACATATGTGCTGGATAATGGTTGGAGTCCTTGCCACCATCTCCCTCAGCCCACTCAGCACAAAGCTCCACCACACAGTGGGTACTCCCTTGTCACAATGACACGCCATGTGTATTGGCCACAATTCAGAGGCATACTGAGAAATGGTTTGTGTCTTGGGTAGGATTCCCCCGACATACCTCCTGAGATGGGGACTCTTTCAAGTGATTTATTGGGGAAGAGCTCTCAGGACACTGACATTTGGAAAGGCTGAGGAATGCAGGATAGACTATGGAGGGAGGTGAAGAGGCCCTAAGCAAAATGCCATCTTGGTCCAATCCATGGAGAAACTCTGGAGCACAAAGTGTATTATGATGCTAGCCCAGCCTGAACAAGGGGCTCGCTCCTTAGTGTGTGACGCCCACATGGGCCTATGGTGTGCTCCACTATGCCAGAGGACGTTGGAGACTTGGCATTTCATGTGTGAGTCACAATTTCTCTAAACCTTTGTTCCTTAAATGTCAGCGAGGATGCTTACGCCGTAGGTTGTTGTGAGGATTTAGAAATAACACATTACTAATCCATTATTAAGACAGGCACATTTCCCCCCCGAAAAGCCAGAGTTCTCTCTCCACATTATGAACAGTATCTAGGTACTTGCACTTACGTATTTTTGTTCATGCTATCTCTACTCTCAATATTCCCTGCCCCAGAAAATGGAGCCTAAAAGCATAAACATGCAAAGCATACACCCTCACCCAACCTACACCCACCCCAAAATAACCTTCCAGTCATCCCTTACTTTAAGCTTCCCCCATTCCAAATCCTAGAGTTCAAATCTCACCCGCTCCCCATTAACTTCCTCAAACTTACACTGATTTCACTCTTCTCTAAAATCCTCTTTCACTTAATTCCATATAGTTTAACACTTAATTGATTTCTAATTGTTATAATTTGGTCTCTTCCACCAGATTTTAAATTTCTACTCTACCTTATCCTATGTTAGAACTCAGCTGAGGCCCAGGCTTCTGGTGGGAACTCACTGTATATTTCAGGTTCATTTAAGAAGTATGCCTTGATCAGAAGGATAGTGACATACCTTGGTTGACCATTTCAATTCTCAGGATTCTCACAGGTAGCAAAATCCTTCCCTGTGACCCAGAGGTGCTCTGCTGACAACCTGGACTAACAGTGCATGAGAAATGAATGATAATGGCTTCCCCTGTAATTTAGCTCACAGATGAATCTTAGGTGAGATTTTTCTATTGGGTTCTAACAGTTTCTGAAAATTGGTGCCCTAGGAGGTGCAAAGTGGAATGCCCAACACAGTTCTGATTATCAACCGCAGTCTGTGCATGCATTACAGTAATGATGGCAAGGCGAGGCTGCTTCCAGAATCCAGAAAGCTCTTATTAAATCAAACCTCAACTATTTAATAAGTACCATGTGGCCTAATTTATGTGATTAGTGTTTCTGGACTTATAAGTTTCTGGAAAGTTGATGCAAATTGAATTTTTGTGGTGAAGAGGGGATCAAATTATATTTTAAATTCCCCTAGGGCAATCTCTAAGAGATAGTATTGTGCTATTGAGAACTTTCCCTGTAAATAATTGTCATTCACTTATTTAGTTGGTTTTAATGGAGAGCTTTTGGCCTTATCTAATCAAGATGTACCTATAATTTCTCCTGGGCTTTAAAAAATAAATAAATAAAGTATGTGATTCAATACTATTCCTTTCTTTTTTGTCACCTTCTCAAATTCAAAATAGGTTATTTTGGACTGGGTGTAGCTCAAGGGGGATCACTTGTTTAGTATGAACAAGGTTCTGGGTTCAATCCCCAGTACCACTAATAATAACAATAATAATGATGATGATGTTACTTATCTTTAAATGCCACCCATATTTATATCATACTTTTCATTTTACAGATAGTAAATGACAAATTCAAAGAGTTTGAATATCCATGGTTACACAGTGTATGAGTTTGCTAGGGTTGCCAAAAAATGAGACAGGTTGAGTGGCTTAAGCAATAGAAATTCATTTTCTCATGGTTCTAGAGGTTAAAAATCTGAGATCAAGGTATCAAATAGGACCGATTTCTTCTGACATCTGTCTCCTTGATTTATAAGTCTTCATCAGTTATTGTCTGTTATGGTTTGAATGTGAAGTATCCCCAAAAAGCTCATGTATGAGAAAATGCAAGAAAGCTTAATGGAGAAATGATTGAGATATAAGAGCCTAAACCCAGTCAGTGAATCAATGCCCTGATGGGGTTAACTGGGGGTAACTGAAGGCAGAGAAGAGGAAGGCTGGAGGAGATGGCCACTGGGGGTGTGGCTATGGGGTATATAGAGAGGTGAGTGGAGTCTCCCTTTCTGCTTTCTGATGGTCATGGGAGCTGCTTCCCTCTCCCACACTCTTCTGCCATGATGTTCAGCCTCACCTCAAGCCCTGTGGAATGGAGTTGGCCCTCGATGGGTTGAGACCTCTGAAACTATGAGGCCCCAAATAAACATTTCCTTCTCTAAAATTGTTTTTGTTGGGTCTCTTAGTCACAATAGTGAACAAGCTGATTAACACAGTCTGAATGTTTGTTTTTCCCCCCCACCACCAGTGTATTAAAGTCCTTACTCCCTAATGTGGTGTTTTCTGGACGTGGAACTTTAGAGGTTATTTGGTTTCTATGAGATCATGAGAGTGAGACCCATGATGATGGATTAGCAGCATTATAAATGAGGAAGACAGGAGACCTAGTTCACAAGAGTGCTCTCTCTCTCTCTCTCTCTCTCTCTCTCTCTCTCTCTCACACACACACACACACACACACACACACACACACACACANNTCAAGGAAGGCTCAGGATACCATCAACGATGCATCACGTCTCTCTCTCTCTCTCTCTCTCTCTCTCTCTCTCTCTCTCTCTCATACACACACACACACACACACACACACACACACCATAAGAAAAGGTCACAATGACGGAATAATCAGGAAAAGAACTCTCCCTCCTGACACTGTCAGCATCAATCTCTGCCATTAGAAAGAGTGCTTCTATAACACTATAATCGATCAGTTAACTATTAGCTCAATGAATGCAAAAGGCCCAATTTATGATGAAAGACCTAGAGAGACAGAAACAGGAAAATTTCCTTTGATTTCAGCAATTACATTATATATTTTTTCTGATCCTATTCAAAATTTGAATTTTCCATACTTGGTTCTCATTATCACCAAGAAGTATTTTTTGATAAACCAGACTTTTTCATGAAAGCTGAGGTAAACATAGAAATATTATATACCCATCTATTAAAGCACTCTACCACTTAAAAAATGTGTTAAAGATGGGGAAGCAAAATTAACATTTATGTTACCCGGTATGTTTGAATGATGCTATTTTATGCCACAGTCTATTGGCTCATGAATACAAACCTCTGATCCTGAAGCCTCTGTCAATGTCAAAGATACTGCATTTGGAAATTCTATGACTGACTACAGTCAGAGAGAAATTCTGGCTCTCATATTGCTACTTCCAGCTGAATTTCTGAACTGCAAACAATGGGGAAATAAATCGAAAACATGCCAGGTTAATTCAAATAGTTTGTTTGATATGACCTGTGAAGAGTAGAAACAGAAAGCTAATTCACTCCCACCAGAGTATAAGCCTTCTGAGGGCAGGCACTCTGACTCACTAAAGGACATCTCCCTTGGAACTGGTGTGTGAGAAAGTGTTTATTGAACTAACAAATGAATATATGAACTTTCCTTGTACATGTGTATTTTTTATTTGAATCATTTAGACTCCAGTATCTGGAATAGTTTATTTAAAGCCTGTTTTAAAGGCAGCCCATAAGAAAGAACAAAGAGGAAGAAGGAAAAGAGGAATGTTCAAAGCCCACCAAAATATGGGGTGAAAATCCAATTAAACACACAGTGAGTGTTTACTTAACGAAACTGAGATTCTGCCTGGAAGTGTTTGATTTCAAAATGTGAGTACAGGAGTTCTTAGAATTACCTGGGCCAATATCTACTTAATCAAGTCCCAACAAGACCAGGAAGTGAATGAGCCAGAGACACAAAGCAAATCTGACTCATAGGAAGGTCATGCCCATGAATCACCTCGATGTCCCTCCTTGCCCAGCTTTCCTCTTCCACTTTTCAGCCCTTTTGCCAACTCCTGCTAGCTACTCTTCCCTGTCATTCATTATTAGATCCAAAGTGTCACACCTTTCTTGCTTTTGGGTCTCGGATTCCCACTTGTAGGTTAGTTTCCCTCCTACTTTTCCTGATAATCTTTTCTGTTTTTTTTTTGTTTTGTTTTGTTTTTGTACCAGGGATTGAAACTAAGGTGCTTTACCACTGAGCCATAACCTCAGGCCTTTTTTAATTTTTTATGTTGAGACGGGGTCTTGCTAAGTTGCTGAGGCTGGCTTTGAACTTGTGATCCTCCTGCTTCAGTCTTCTAAGCTGCTGGAATTACAGGCATGTGCCGCAGAGCCCAGCCCTGATAATCTTAAGCATAAGAAATTTCAGAAGAAGCTCTCTTTTCAATGTTGTCCCCAGTCCAAGCTCAAGTTTTGAATGATTATAAGACCACACAGCAATTCTCTCATCTTTGTGTTTTTGGTAAAGTCATCAACTACGTATAAATATGCACACAAAAGTATATATGTGAGCATACGTGCTAACACACATACTTACATATGCACACACAATAACACTTTGTATAACCAGGTCATGGAAGATGACATATAGGTGCAAATTCCATAATAAACCATTTCTCCAGTACCAAATGCCTAGAAGTCTTAAATGACCATTTTTTAACGGCACAGCCTCATTCTTCCTCCCACTGATGACTGCCATAGTTTGGATCTGGAATGTCCCCCAAAGGCCCATGTGTCAAAGCTTGGCCAAACGTGGCTCTATTGGAAGGTGGTATAGTCTGTAGAAAGTAGGGTCTGGCAGAAGGGTTAGGTCATCTGGGATGTGCCCTTCAAGGGAGATTGTGGGACCTGCGAGTTTCTCTCTTCTCTCTTTTGCTTTTGACTATGAGCTGAGGGTTTCTTCCACCACATGCTCCCACCACGATGGGCCTCACCATTGGTCCAGAGCAATTAGACCAACCAACCATGGACTGAAGTCTCCAAAACTGCAAGCCAAACCAAACCCTTCTTTGTTAAAGAAAAAAAAAAAAAGGTTTTGAAGAAAACTGTGACAAATGCCTGAGATTAATCAAGTCTCCTCAAGCATATGTCACAGCAATGGAAAGCTGACTAATACAATGACCCCAAGACATTGCACAATATTAATATGTTTTATGACATAGCAAATATTTAATAATCTGTGAACAATTTTAGTGGTCCATGGATTTGGAAATTTGGCAATTTGGGTCTGAAGGATTCTTACCTGGCAAACTCCATCTGGGCACTGGCTTGATGATCAAATGTCCATTGGTTACTGAGTCCTGAGGTTTATTTTTTTAAGGACACCTGACTGGGGTCATTAACGTATGTCTAAAATAGAATTTTTGGTAAAATGTGAAAACAACTTTTAGAAAGCTAACATGTTTTTGCATCACAACTATCTAAGATTTATTATCTGTAAACGTTTGGATTTGCCTGGCATGTCACAGGATTCTGTAAGTGTTCACTATTTTAACACAGAAAGAGCATCATGGCAAGACCTATACTGCCCTTTGATAATAAGGTTTTTGCCAAGATTTTCTGCCCCTGTGTCACCTGTTACCCTTTTTAACTTCTGTATCATTTGATCTTTACTAGGGCTTGTCCTCTGTTTCTACATTTGTCTTACTCCATTTTTAAAATTTGTATATTTATTTATTTACTTGTTTATTTATTTTTGCTGCTATAACAGAATACCACAGGCTGGATAATTTATAAAGAAAAGAATTTTCTTTTCTCACAGTTCTGGATGATGGGAATTCCAGACAGAGAAAGATCAAGTGCTACGATCCCTTCTAATAAGATCCCTGTTTTCATCATGAAGACTCCCCCCACTTGACCTTCTCTAAGCCTCATTATCTCCCAAGGGTCCTGCCTCCAAAACCCATCAACATATGAATCCAGGGGCTATTTTTCCAACACCTGAACTTTTGGGAGCACACTCAAGCCATAGCAACAATGAATTGTAAAATCTTAAAACACTCAATAGTCTAGGAAAATCAATTCAATAAATAAGATACTAAGATTTTTTTTAACCCTAGTTTAAGAATTTATGCATGAGGCACTGAGTTCAATCCTCAGAACCACATAAAAATATATAAAGATATATGTTCATCTACAATTAATACATATATATATATATATTTTTTTTTTTTTTAAAGAATTTATTCACTGGTACTCCATTCACTATTATCACCAGTAGGCAAATTCAATACCCAGGGCTGGGGATGTGGCTCAAGCGGTAGCGCGCTTGCCTGGCATGCGTGCGGCCCGGGTTCGATCCTCAGCACCACATACAAATACATATGTTGTGTCTGCCGAAAACTAAAAAATAAATCCTAAAAAAAAAATTCTCTCTCTCTCTCTCTTAAAAAAAAAAAAATTCCATACCCAGAATGAATTCATGTGACACCTCAAAGTAATAACTCTAACCAGACTTTTTGAAAACTTTCTCAGAGCACCCTTGTAACCAGTCTACCACCTCCACTGTGAAAGGCACTATATACAACCCTAGCCATGGTTAGAAAGGAAAGAAGAGCTCCATATGACTTTAATGCCCTCTTCTCTAATTCTGTGGTCTCTCTTCTTTCCTTTACAAGCAGGGAGGAAGAGAAAATGCTATTTCAAATGTTACACATGCTATAAATGGAATGACTACCAAGTATTTTATTGATTTACCTTTGCATGTCAATATCATAATAAGGTCCCAATAAATGTTTATTTAATGAATAAATGAAGTTGAGCAAAGCAGATTTCATCACCAACACATTGAATTCCTGCATCATTCTAATAGAAATAGAAATTTATTGTGTGCAACATAACTGCTTTGTATTACCTCATGGACAGAGAAACAAAAAAATGTGAGACCTTAATCACCTGGAACAAATGCATACCTTCCTGTGTCCCTAGCAGGATCAGTTAAAGCACTGAATTGGTCCAGAGGGAACTGTCATTCGAAGCCCCACTCAGCACGACTTGATCCCACTGTTAAAATCATCTTATTCAAACCTAAATCAAACAGCCTCTCCCTCCTATAGCAAATGTCCTACCTTCCACATTGTGAAGATCTCACCTTGCAATATTTCGCCATTGGTATTTAACTATTGCTTAGATACATACTATTCAAAATAAGTTGTTTCCTCTCTTTTTCAACTAAAACAATAGGCAAAATCTAACTTTTGAAGCTAGAAAATCAGGGTGATTTACCACTCAATGGTAGAGTGCTTGCCTACCATGTGTGCGGCCCTAAGTTTGATCCCCACTACCAAAAAGAAAAAGAAAAAGAAAAAGAAAATGAAGTTAGCAAAGAAATATCATAATGCATTTTACTGGAAAGAAAATATCAAAGAATATGCAGTAAAAAATAAAAGAAACAAACAAAAAAAGTTAAGGTATAATCTAGCCAGAAAAATGGAAATGGAAAGTATCAAGGAAATTTAACAGTACAATAAGTCTAATTTCAGTCTTGTCTTCCTTTTTCTTCAAATACAAGTTTTTCTAATTGCTTTGAAACTTAAAAAAAAAAGACTGAGAAGACAGGCATGATGGCAGCCACCCAGCAACTTGGTAGACTGAGGCAGGAGGACCACAAGGCCAGTATCAGCAACTTAGCAAGGCCCTGCTCAAAACAGAAAAACAAAAGAGGAAGTAGGGAAGTAGTTCAGTGGTAGAGTACCTGGGGTTCAATTTCCAGTACCCCCAGCCCCACTAAAATAACAAAGGACTAAGAGGTTAATGATGGGGTAAAAGAAATCTATGTCCAGCCTTGGACACAAGCATTGACTTCTAAGAGAGTAGTGAAGTCTGGCCTTTTTAACCCAGAAGTGAGAGCTTGAAAATCATTTAGTCGGAGACCATAGACTCTGGCAGCTTGAAGGCTGAATTTGGCCCAGTATCATAGGCCATCATATCAGATAACAACACTCAAAAATTATGGATTTCCTTTTTTAAAAATCCAGATTTCTAGTTTCTAGCAACAGCAGCAACAACACCACCACACTGGGGTCTGGCTCCTCTGACCTGGAGGTTTCCTCCCTCTGGGCTGGAACTAAACCCAGGGGAGGCCAGGCTTCCCCAGGCAACTGGGATGTGAACAATCTTCCCACTGCAGAGGAGTCAGTAGAACAAAACCAGCTCTTCACTCTTGCCAATCCTGAGAGTTGGACCAGGAACAGAATAAAATCTAGATGCCATTTTGAAATTCTACTTGTTTATCCATCTTACAACTGCTAAGAGCACAGGACAATCTCTCTTCTTAGCATAAATGGCCACATCTCTATCTGCATTCATATTTGAACAATATTCAAGCTTAAATGGTATTCAGAGTTTGGTCTGCTAGCAAGCCTCCACGGGTTTAAGTTCTTTGAGAGAAGAGAAGTCCTATGCCAGGCCCTCCTGCACCAACATCTCCCACCATCACAGTCCTACAGGATTGGGGACACGTAAGAATAACAGCTATGGACTGGATCTCTGAAGGAAAGAGATTATAAATTATAAAACAATTGTGGCATGACAAAGTTGTAGTAAAATCTTGTTAATTTCTCTTTAATATGTAAGTGACATGTTAAAAGTTTAAGAATTTATAAAGGAAACTCAAAGCATTGAGGTCAGGTCCTAAAATTTTCCAATTATATTACTATTTCACAAAATGGATTTCAGAGCCCAAGTTACTTCAGAAACTCCCTCCATTTATCTCACAGCCTACATTACATCAACCATTAATTTAGGAAATAATTATACAAGTAAGGAACGAGGCGCGGTGTCGCACGCCTATAATCCCAGTGGCTAGGGAGGCTGAGGCAGGAGGATCCCAAGTTTAAAGACAGCCTCAGTAAAAGCAAAGCGCTAAACAACTCAGTGAGACCCTGTCTCTAAATTTAAAAAATACAAAATTGGACTGGGAATGTGGCTTTGTGGTCAATGCCCCTGAGTTCAACCCAGGTATCCCACCCCCCCAAAAAAATAGTAAGAAATGAAATATTTCTTCACCATAATTTTCACCATAATTCATTTTCCTGTTATTTATGCAGTTAAAATCACTATTAGCTTTCATTTAGGAAAAAAATAGCCAACTTTCATTTCAGTGAACATAACTGAAACCATTTAAATGTAAAACTGAAATTGCTTTAAAGTCATTCATAAAGACAGAAACAAAAATCATAAGTATTCAGAATCTGAAACAAATTTATTTCATGAAGCAAAATGCACAGAATTAAATATTTTCCATAGCAGTAAAACATAATTTTCCTGAGGGAGTTTGGAAAATTTCCTCCAAAGTTCTGATTGATAAGTCTTTCCAAGAGAAAGACTGCTTTTTGAGGTAATAAATCGCCTACTGACATATTCTACACAAAGCTTCAGTGTTTAACACCAAGCTGCAGGGATATGAGTACAAAGACATCAATTATCCCAAAATAGATTGGGGCAGAGTCCAGTTCAGTTATTAGTTCTTTAAGCTGTGTCCACAGGGGACAGAGAGAAATAGAGATTTGGCAATCAGCTGGTTAATTTGATCACTGTAGACAACGGCACTGTATAATTTAGGTCGGAAACATACCCTGACCTGGTGTTCTTAATTTGGAACATTCATCAAATTAATCAAATAATTGCCAATTCTCAATTTCACTATACCCTGTAAACAGCGTCCCAGTAAGACAGAGGTTTTACTTACAATTATAAAACAAATGTGGCATTACATTATCTGGGCACATGTACCTTTTGGATGGTGTCTTATTTTCTCCAAAGTTCTTCAACACCATCTTCATCTTCAAGCCCTGAGCCTTCTTCCCCTTATCCAGCCCCTCCCATCCAAGACCACCTTCCTCCTAGCCTACACAGAAAGGGGAGCTATCAGCTAGAAACCCCCTCTACTTCCTATCCCTAAACATACTCGACAGCACTCCGCAGGTGTGCCCCCTCAACTCTGCCTCAACAGGAGGGCTTTCTGTCTTTTTTTTGTTGTTGTTTGTTTTTTTTTTACAAAACCAACCTCTAGAATATTCTCCGGGTCCTATCAAAATTTGTTCTCAGGAACTTGTTCCATTTTTTTTTTTAATTTTTTTTTTATCTTTGACCTTTCTCTTTGTACTGGGTCACTCAACTCAGCCTATAAACAAATGGACCCTCTCTCAGGTGAAGAAAGCAATGTTGTACACCAAGGTTAAAGTCAAAATAAGTAGTACCTTTCTGGAAAGTCATCTGATGGTAGGTACTAAAAAGCCTTTAAAAAGTTCAGACCTTTGAAAAACAAGAACAAAAAACTTTGGGTTTTTGACTCAATGAAAATTTTTTTTTACCAGGAATCAGTCCCAGGGAAATAGTGTAAGATACAGAGCAAGTTTAATTTTAAAGTTATTCCTTGCAGTATCATGATGGCGGAAAAATGAAAAAAAAAAAAAAAAAAAACAAGTATCTAACAGACATTATGTCTTAATATTTCAGAAGAGTTTTTAATGTTGGGAGGAAATATCATCAAGTGAGAGAGTCATAAAATGAACTGGTCCGTAATGTCTAACAGGTGGGACCATACCTGTGCCACGCAGGCTGAGGGGAGACCTCTGCAAATGACACTCACTGCTCTCACTCATCATGACAGTGTGTCTGTCTCAGACACTGCCCTGTCCTTCTGTACCAACAGTGTGCACATAGCAGACAACTAATAAATCTTTGCTGAATGAATGAATGAGGAGTTTTATTTCTGTCTAATTAAATAACTCCATATGGAGAAATACCCAGGGAGCCGTGAGAAAGAAAGGGGTCTAGCCAATTAGACCAGCCAAATCAACCCAGGCAATTAATTTGGGGACAGATGCTAGAGCCAAATCTTCTACATGCAAAAGCAGAGCTTACACTCACTCTTTTGGTTTGAAACCAGTCAAAATGCAAAGAAAAGACTAGAAGGAATAGTTAAAAAAAAAAAAAAAAAAAAAGCCAGTGTGTCAGATTAGGGTAGTAGGGTTACAAATGATCTTTGTGCTTTTTAAGACTTTCCTATAATGCCCCAGTTTCCTAAAATGAATATATACTCTACCTATAATTTGAAAGGAAATTAAAAATAAGTCCCTATCTTGACTCTACATCCCTGTCACCATTGTGACTTTTCCATTTACAACCAAGCCTCTTGAAAGTATCCTCTTGCATACTTTCTCACCCTTGGAGTCACCTCTTCACACACCACTGTACTAACATAGGCATTGCCAGGGTCACCAAAGACCTTAGAGTGGTTAAATCCAGAGGTTAACCCTCTGTCCTCATCTTGCTGGACATTTTGCCAGCAGGTGACACTGTGAACCCTACATCATCTGATAGAAACCCATTCCTCTTTTGAAAAAGGACAATAATCTTATTCTTATCTTTTACTTTTATCCCTCCCACACACCACTAAAAGACAGTCATTGTTAGGAAGGTACTCTTCTCAGATATCAGATATCAACCCTCAAAAATTATGGATTTCCTTTTTAAAAAATCCAGATTTCTAGTTTCTAGCAACAACAGCAGCAACACCATCACACTGGGGTCTGGCTCCTCTGACCTGGAGTTTTCCTCCCTCTGGGTGGGAGCTAAACGCAGGGGAGGCCAGGCTAGAGATCATGTAGGAGACCTCACCACAACCTTACATCAATCACCTTGTGTTCTGTGAAGTTACTTCTCAAGGTTACTCTATGCTCCCGCATCATATATATAACCACCAACTGTATGTCCCACAAAACCCTCAAATGTCAACGTCTAACAATGAAAGCATCTCTTCTGCCTATAGCCCGGATGTCCCTCAGGGTTGTATCAAGCCAAACCTGGTGTCCTTTAAGATCCCATGCATACTCTTCCTTATGCTCTAACACACACAAATAGTCCCTAAAGCTGTCAAGTGTTTCCTAAGTGAACTTTCTCTTCAGTGTTTCTCATTCATTCCTTCATTCTGCATTCCTTATGTCCCTGTGGGTAAAAATGCAGTAGGCCCCTCTCTGCCCTCAGGGTTCCATTCCTAGTGAGAGAAACAGGCTCCTCAGTCACCATGGTGCAATGATGAGAATGGATTTGTTACTGTGGGAATAAAGTACAGCTGATCAATCAGGAGGAATCTTTCAGTAAATGATTTCTGAAGATAAAGGTCTGAGATTCAGGTGATGGTGATGGGATGAAAATGAAAAGATGAGGCCTTCAGATCGTCTGGATGATACTGGGGAAGTGGTCAAGGACACTCCCTAGTTTCTCCCTGGTTTCTGGTTTGGTGATGAGATGAATGGCCATAATCCTCCACCACCATCACTACTGCTTGAGTCAAAGAATGTAAGAGCAAAAGAAGCTTCAGGAAGTAATGGATATTTCAATTCAGAGCAAAGCAAGTAAGTGCTAGACATCCCTGAGAAACCCAGGGTCTAGACCTGTTCACATTTTTCATTTGCTGAATAAAAAAAGTACAAAGCCAAATAGTATGCAGAATAGTCTGCTATTTGTGTTAGAAAGAGGGAAATAGAATTTGTTTTCCTATTTGTTATTAAGTACAAATAAACTTGAATTTTCTAGCAATGTATAAAGAATCCCTGGGAGGATATATAAGAGGGCTGAGGAGCTAGTTCAGTGGTAGAATGCCTGCCTTGCACACGAAAGGTCCTGGGTTCAATCCCTACGTGCCCCCCTAAAAGAAACTAAGGGCTCAGGCAAATGAGGAAAAGTGAGAGACAAAGACAGGAAACAGAATGCTCTCTGGTTATATAGCTTAGTGGCAAAGCATGTGTCTAGCAGGCATCAGGCCCTGGGGTCCATCTTCAGTACCACAAAAAAAAATTTTAAAACAAGGAAATTGTTTTAAAACAAGGAAATTCCTCTCTATGCTGGGTTTCACCTTAGCTATTCAAGAAATGCATTAAGGGGAATAATGGATAAAAAGTCTCACAAAGTAAAGACTAGAAGGAAAAGGTCAATAAGGAGCTTCCCAGTAACTAAGTGGAGGCCATGAGTGTGAAGCACAGGAGAGAAAAGCAGGAGGTTGGTGCAGGAGGTGCAGTACAGGGGTGCACAGAGGCAGAAGCTGGGGACAGAGCACTCTGAGAAGAGTTGATGGGATGGGAGAGATCAGAAGTTAAAAGGAGGGTGCCTGTCTTGGGGCAGGGCCCCCTGTGCAGCACCCCTACACCTTCTCACCCTCCCCCCAATCTCACCTTTATGGAGTCATGTCAAAGACTTTTTGAAACTGAATATTTGCCTACACCAAAGAAAGTTCACGCAAGAATCAAGAATGGAGTGAGAATAATACTCTGTGTAGGAAAGAAAGCATAAATGGCCCCGTCCTGACATAAGCATCCCTATCCCAACGCCACATTGATCACAGTCACCCTTCTGCCTCTGTCAGGATCTTTTCCCTGGAACCAGAGGACCACCAAAGGTTAAGAGTTAATGGGGAAAAAATAAAAGCGATTAAAAAAAAAGTTAATGGGAAATTTGAGATCATCTCACCCAGTCCTCTCATTTTTCAGAGTTTCTCAAAGTCCTTATAGCTTTAAACTGTAGGACTCTGAAAATTTGTGATTCTATAAATTAAGAGTTGAGTTTTAGAAAGGTTTTGACAGCATCTGCATGAAAGGAAGAGTTTAAATAAAAAGCCTCCTAAAAGCTGCTGGTTTCAGGTCTCAATAATATTTCCATAATACCATGTAACAATAGAGTTACAGGGTCAAAAGGTGAGAACATTTAAGATTTTAGTAGCTATTGGCAAGGGCCCTCCAAAAATGTTCTAACAATTTACAAAGCTAAAGGCAAGTTCTTATCTGATC
The DNA here is from genome assembly GCF_001458135.2 of Marmota marmota marmota. Taxonomy (NCBI): domain Eukaryota; kingdom Metazoa; phylum Chordata; class Mammalia; order Rodentia; family Sciuridae; genus Marmota; species Marmota marmota. Next base: position 1,479,899 of record NW_026000075.1, read on the forward strand.
TCATCTGATCTGTGCAAGGGAGGAAATAAAAGAATGTGAGGTTAATTTAATACCTAGCAAGCAAAACCAAAAGTGTACAAAAGTTGTAAACAAGGACTGGGGGGATATGGTGCAGTGATAGAGTACTTGCCTGGCATGCATGAGGCCCTGGGTTCTATACTCAAAACAAACAAACAAACAAAAAATTGTAAACAGACATAACCATCCACTTCACATGTTTCTATACTCAACCCAAGAGACATATGTCCATGTGTCCAGCAAAGATGACGAGTATCCCAAAATATTTTTAGGATAAGCAAGAGAAGGGTATAGAAAAAGCTGAACTTCACAATTATTAGAAGCAACCATTGGGAGTAAGATCTTAGAGATAAAAAGCACAGGGGCTGGGGATGTGGCTCAAGCAGTAGCACGCTCGCCTGGCATGCGTGTGGCCCGGGTTCGATCCTCAGCACCACATACAAACAAAGATGCTGTGTCCGCCGAAAACTAAAAAATAAATATTAAAAAAAGGCACAAAAAAATTATTATCTAACCTGCATATATGCCTAAAAAATCGTATATACCTAAAAATATACAAATAAAGAATATCATCAAAGAATAGTGTATAAATTTTTTAAATGGGTATTTTTTTAACTGTTTTCACCAGGGGATTGATTAAATACATTTTTGGTAATGGCCTGCAGGCATCAAAAAGCTGGTAGCATCAAGGAAAAATGGTTCTGATTGACTGTCCAAAAACTCAAGTGACAAGCTGGGTGCCATGGCACACACCTGTAATCCCAGCCATTCAGGAGGCTGAGTTAGGAGGATTTCCAGGTTGAGGCCAGCCTTGGCAACTTAGTGAGGCCCTTAGCAACTTACAGAGACCCTGTCTCAAAGTGAAAAATAAAGAGGACTAGGATGTGGCTCAGTGGTAAAACACCCCTGGGTTCAATCCCCAGTGTGAAAGAAAGGAAAGAAAGAAAAAGAAAAAAAAGTAAAGAAGGAAGGAGGGAAGGAAAGAAGGAAGGAGGGAGGGAGGGAAAGAAGGAAGGAAGGAAGGAAAGAAAAGCAAGTGACAGAATACTGTGGAGTGTAACCCCCACTTGTTCTACTCATTTGCCTATAAATATGATTGTGCAAGTGTGTTTGTGTGTGCACACCTACATGACTACAAAGAAAAAGACCTAGAGTGACACACACCAAATTACTGTGACCTCTGCAGAGGGTGGCAGGAATGGAGAGGGGAAGTGGCATTGAGGGGCTTTTATGTTTTAACTCTATATATTTATGTCACCTTTTGCATATAATGTACTTATATAAATACTTTATAACTGACTCTGTCTTGCTTTTGTGATTACAGGTACCGAGGAAGCACTTGCTTTCTCTGGGGACATGGGCCAAAGATTCACAACAGCACCATCAGGTCAGCAGCAAGTGCTGGTGATTAAAATGTGCTTCCAGCCACCATTGATCGTATAATCTAGCTCTCAATGGGATTCGAATATACCGCAGCATGACTCAATTCCATTTTATAGGATATAATTCACCCTAAGCCAGGAATCCAGGCCCCCCCTAGATAAAGGATCTTTATTAGGCATCTGCGTTGAGTGCCTGTGCCATGAAGCAGCGGTTGCACTAGAATTAGTGAGAGATGAGGAAGCATTTTTAAAGTATATATTGATTTCAAATGGCAGAATATCTTCCCTGTGGAAAAGAACAATATAAATCATAGCACTGTATACAGTGGAAATTATCTCTCTTCAAATGCTTATTCAGAAAACTCTCTCAGGCTGAAAGCCTCCCCCACCAAGGCTCGCCAACGCCTCTGCTTCCCCATGTCTTCTGGAACTTGTCAGCTGCTAGCAGCAGCTCCAAGTGCAGGACCCAGAAGTGGTCACCTAAAACTAGGACCCAACACACCACAGCATGGAGCGTGTCAGGAAAGACTAGACAACCCACCAGCCCAAATCTCACCTCAGAAATCCAAAAAAAGCTCTGAACTAAAAGGATTTTCATAGCACATTTGTGCCCCAAGCTGACCAGACCTGAATTCAAGCATTTAAAAACTTGATCCAGCTGGGCGTGGTGGCACACACCTGTAATCTCAGCGGCTCGGGAGGCTGAGGCAGGAGGATCCCAAATTCAAAGCCAGCCTCAGCAAAAGTGAGGCACTAAGCAACTTAGTGAGATCCTGTCTCTAAATAAAATACAAAATCCATCTAGGGATGTGGCTCAGTGGTTGAGTGCCCCTGAGTTCAATCCCTGGTACCAAAAACACAAAACAAAAAACACCTTGATCTAGTGGTACACACATGTAGTTCCAGCTACTAGGCAGACTGAAGGGGAGGATCCCTGATTGAGATCCCATCTCAAAACAGAATCAAAGCAAAACAATCTGGTCCAAATTATGAGAAGCTATTTATAAGATTTATTTATTTCCTATATTTTGAATATTAAGGATGTTTACAGAGATTAATGTGTCCATGTTACAAAATATTAATCATCTTGACTCTGAGGATATTATATTAACTCAGAATATTCACTGTACTACTTTCCAACACACACACACACACACACACACACACACACACACACATGCTGCCTGTAATCCTAACTACTTAGGAGACTGAGCCAAGAGAATGATAAGTTCAAGGCCAGTCTTTGCTGGTTAGTGACACCCTTTCTCAAAATAAAAAAATAAAAATAAGTGGACTGGGGCTATATTGCTCAGTGGTGAAGTGCTTGCCTAGCATGCACAAGACCCTGGGTTCCATCTTGAGAACTATGAAAGACAGGAAAGAAGGAAGGAAAGACACATGACTTCGAAAACATATCTGGCCTTGGGCTGGGGATATAGTTCAGTTGATAGATTTCTTGCCTTATATGCATAAGGCCCTAGTTCAATCCCCAGTACCACCAAAAAAAAAAAAATCTGGCCTAATGGAGTCTTGTATTATCCTATGATCAATGAAGGTGTCAAAGAAATCAATGTCAATTTCTTCCAATAACCAGGAGCAGTAATGTAGCTCTAGAACGCGCACACACACAAAATCATATAACCTTTTTGAACAATTTCATCAAATATCATATATTCTCACTTATATGTGGAAGTTAAATGTTGATTTCAAAAAAGTAAAGAATAAAATAGTGATTCTGAGAAGGGAGTGGGAAGGCAGGGGTAGAGAGAACATGGCTAACAGGTGCAAGGTACAGCTAGTTGTATAGTAGGAGGAACTTCCATTATAGATAACTATAGTTGACAACAATTAATTGAATATTTCAAAGTAGCTAGTAGAAAGGGTTTTGAATGTTCCCAACACAAAGCAATGATAAATGTTTGAGGTGATGGATATACCAATTCCCTGATCCGATCAACATGCATTGCATACATGTCCTGAAATGTCACACTGTACCCCATAAGTGTGTACAATTACTATGTGTCAGTTAAAAATCAAAAAAATATATTTTAAAAAGACTGACAGCCAAAGGAGGAATACACACACACACACCACACACACACTCACACACACACAAAGTCTCATTACCTAGAGAAATAAAGTGAGTTGCGAGGAATAAAGAGAAGCAAATGGAACTATGCCCATGTCAAAGTGATTAGTAAGTGAGAGATGCTCTTTACTGCTCAATTAAGAGAAATTTCCCTACACTTGCTCAATAAAATTTCATTCTAAGAAGAACATTCTATTCATGATATAGAAAACAAATATAACTTAAATATATTTCAGGGAAGTTTTCAGAGCTTGGCTAGATAGTGTACCCATAGAATCAACTACAGTAGCCTTAATTACTGGATTTTCAAAGATTTTCCCAGGGAACAACATAAGATTATGTTCATTTAGAAGAATTTGAAAACATTTCTTTGGGAAGTATATTTAAATCAAAAGATTTGAATACGCACTTCACCACAGATTGCATGTTATTGGCTACTAAGTGCATGAAAAGCTACTAAATATCATTAGTTATTAGGGAAATGCAAATTTAAATAACAAGGTGATACTACTACACAACGACTAGAACACCTATAAATAAAAAGGCTCACAGTGGATTCAAGATGGCGGAGTAGAGGAAAGCTGCATTCCCAGTTGCTCTGTGACTCATGATTCAAAGCAATGGGACTACTGCTTCAGCAGTATGAGAAAGAATACAGCCAGTGGTCAGTCATGGGCCCAGCAAGTCCCATGGGTATGCCTACGAAGGCACCTGGGTAACCACTAAGACACTACAAAGGGCCATGGAGAGCTGAACACCAGCAGCCAACATCAGAGGATCCACAACTTCAACTGCATTGACCATAAACTGGGCAGGATCATCCTCAAGGCCAAGAATGAGGGTCACTGGTCAAGCTGTATTCCAGAATGGGGAAAGAATGGGGACCACAAATTTACTCAATTTCAGGACAGCAGGGATGGGAAGATGGGAGAGTACCATGCTGTGGCCTACACTCTGGAGATTAGTGACACCAGAAGATCCCAAAGAGCTCAACTGTTAAAAGATAAGACCATCATCCTGGAGCAGCTACAGAAGATCTCCCTGCCTCTCTACAACATCTTCTCTGCCCTCACTCTCCTCCCATGATCCTGGCCAGTGATTTTCTCTGGAATCAGAAGCTGGTCAAGTCCCCATGTGAACAATCTAATAATCCTGGGAGGAATGCTTTCCCATGCCTCTATATTTGTCTTTGGCCTCAATGGCTCCTCTGTCTCAGAAAAGATCTTAGAAACACTTTGCATTGTAAGTCATTCAGCATATGCCAATAGTTTATGACATAAAGGTCTCTTGGTGACCTCAGTCAAACAACACAGATGCAAACTTAAGAATGCATGAAAATACATGGATAGGTAGGAAACAACCCATTGAGCACTTCTACAACTCAACAGTGAAATGTGGTATCCCTTTCAGACCAAAATGAGCATAAACATTGGCTGGACAATTAAAGTAAGGCATGCTGGACCCCTGAGAAATGACTGCATAGTCCAGAGAAGGAAGTATGGAGATTTACCCAGAAACTCATCAGCAACTGTGTTATAGTCAGGGCCATTTAAGCTACCTGTGTGATCTTCACAGAATGTGATGAGAGATGTTTGTATGTCTGACCTTGTGTCACTTAGGAAAGCTGCAGCATGATTTCCTCTTTCAGTGGTATTTCTCAACTATTTTTTTTTCAATTATTGCTCCCCTTAGGAGCCTTTTAAAACACTTTTTCCTAATCAGCCCTTCTATGAAATTTTAATACCAGATACATCCTCTGTGTATGTATCTATTTATGTATTATATGTAGAACTATGTTTCCCACATAGAAAATTGACATTTTCAACTTTGGAGGGAAAAAAAAAGCCTCAGTTTCTCCACATTCTTACCAAGCACGGGTAAGAATGTGGAGAAACCGGAACTCACATATGTGGCTGGTGGGAATGTAAAATAAAACAACCACTTTGAAAGACAGACAGTTTTGTTTTGTATTTAAACATGTACTTATCATAAGACCCAGTAATGTCACTCCTAGTTATCTACCCAAGATAAATAAAAAATATATGTCCATACTAAAATTTGTATACAAATGTTCATAACATCATTATTCATAATAGGCAATCATTGAAAATAGCCCTAAACTAGAATGATTAAAATGAATGAGCAGAATATGGTACATCTATGCAGTGGAACACATCTCCTCAATAACTGCTACATCACTGTGGTTGAACTAAAAAAATATTTTTTGTCAAGTAAAAGAAGCCTGACCCAAAAGACTGCATAATTTAAGCCCACTTAAAAATGAAATTTCTACATTTGACAAAGCTATAGGGAAAGCAATTCTATCCATAGTTGTCTGGAATTGGGGTGGGTGTGGGAAGATATTGCAAACAGGTACAAGGAAATTTCTTGTGGTAACAGAAATGCTCTAAAACTGGATTATGGCAATAGTTACATAAGTACATAAATTTGTTAGAAGTCATCAGAGTGTTAGAAAAAAATCACTTGTTCTGGTGCTGGGGATTGAACCCAGGAACTCATGCATGCTAAGGACATACTTTACTGGTGAGCTACAGCCCCAGCAAAAATCACTTACTTTGATCGTATTTGATACACTCTCTTTTGAAAAGCATATATATCGCTGGGTGTACAGAATGTGGTGGCACAAACCTGTAATCCCATCATCTCAGGAGGCTAAGGAAGGAGGATCACAAGTTCAAACCAACCTTAGCCATTTAGTGAGGCACTAAGCAACTTGGTGAGACCCTGTCTCAAAATAATAAAAATAAAAAAAAATAAGCACCTCTGAGTTCAATCCCAGGTATCCCCCTCCCTCCCCCCAAAAGCATATACATTAAGTTATAATATGCTTGGACTAGGGGGTTGCTCAGCAGTAAAGCATATGCTTAGCATGCTTTAGGTTCAATCCCTTGCACCAAAAAGGAGGTGGAGAAGAAGTTGTTTTAGGAAGTATGAGCCGAGGTAACCTCAGGTCAAATATTACTGAGTGGCTAAAACTGAATTCATATTTTAAAACCATCCTGTGAGGCTGGGCCTGTGGCTCAATGGTATAGTACTTGACTTGCATGTGCAAGGCCCTGGGTTCAACCCCCAGCACAGAAAGAGAAAGAAAAAGAGGGGGGAATAAAGAAAAGCATCCTGTCTATGTTCATTGCAGCACTGTTTGCCATTTCAAACTTGAAAGAGCCTAATGTTCATCAACAGGGTGATGGTTACACAAGGTAAACGCATTCATATTATGAAAACACTATGCAGATGCAGCTATAAAAAGACTGAAAAGATCACCAAGATGCGTTGTCAAGTGGAAAAACAGCAAAGTCACAGAACAATATTGAACAGTATAATTTAAATCTCACACATATACTAAACCACAAAAGGCTTACCCTGGGGAAGGTTGAGAGAATGTGAGTAGAAGGAGACTTTTATTTTTTAATACATTCTTTAGTGTTTGAATTTTTCACAACAACCATGGACTACTTTTGCAGGTTAAACACAATGTTTAAGCACTCTTCCCGACCCTTGACTAAATATCAGTTCTCAGCAATCCCTGCTGCTAAGGAAGCCATGTTTTCCTTCAAAACACACTAGAAAAAAATTACTTCAAGCATGTTAGAAGAAGACATATAATAGCCTTCCCTATCAGCCAGCAGTTGGATATCCTTGTAGCTTACAGCAATGGTAATAATAACAATAATATCCTTTATGTACATAGTTTCCTTCTATAGCAACCTTATGAGGTCATGTCGCCACCCCTATTTTGGAGGGGACAATGAAACTGGAGAGGTCAAGTTACCTACCAAAGGCCACCCAGGTAGGCAGGTTGGGAGTGAGGCCTATAATTTTAAATCTGGTATTCTTATTCAGCTGCCTGCTTCATCAAATATAATGATAAACATAATGATGACCCTGAGGCACTATAAGATCCTAAAGGTCTTTTGAATCATCAAAGAAAGATTTAATTATATTTAGTGCAGTTTAAATTTTACCCACATTTTATTTTGCTATAATCTAAAGTGTTCGGCCTTGTCTAGCACACATGGTTACCCTTGTTAACAGTATTTGGTTAACCACATGCCTCTGGCCAGGCTGCAATGTGGGGAACTTATTCCAAGTTGACCCCTTCATAATTTAAGAGTCTTTACTTCCCTCTGACAGAGAAGATGGCTCTCGGCCTGCCTCCCCTCAGCCCTCACCCCAGAAAGCCTCAATTCTCTTTTCCCCAAAGATCCAGTTGACCCCAGCCTTCCCATAGCCTGAGGGCAGAAGGGTCAGGAGGAGGTCTCCTGGTCACCATGCCCTCACCCTGACTAGGCCTTCCCACAGCCTGTAAGGGAGAATACTCATAATGAAGAGCAAGTAGGTGAGGCAGTGAAAGCAAGGCTGAGCTTAGGTGGAAGGCCTGTAGCCACATTGCTTTAAGGAAGAGCAAATGGAGTCTTTTAAACCTGGGGATGGGCTTCTACGTGATGACATCAGATCATCCCAGCAAGAGGAATGCAGTTTGGGAGTGAATCTGTTTGGCAACACTGTTAAAAACAGATCTGAGTTTTAAACAAAGAGACTTTCCATAAAGCTCCAGAACTGGGAATCAAGCTGCTCATGCTGTAAACAGACAGAATCCTGCGTAGTGAATGCCATTTTGAAAAAAACAGAGAGAGGTTCAAATCTCAGCATGGACTCTTGCTAGTTGAGTTGATTTGATATGGTACTTAAGCTCTATACCTTCACTTTCTTGTCTATAAAATCAAGGTAGGAATACCTTGATACCACTCTACCTTAATAGTGTGATTAAAACATAACCTATGTAAATTGCCTACTATCACTCCTGTCATATAATAGAAATTTACTAAAAGACATTTTTTTTTTACTAACTAGCTGTCATCCTGGTTATGTCATAAACATGAGGAAACAAAACAGATGATTCTCAAGACACTTCTAGGTTTAAAACTTTGTGAATCAGTTATTAAAATGATTGAGCCAGGAGTATAACTTGATTTACCATGCTACCACAGGTTAGTCCTTCATTTAGGAACTTTGGGATCCATTTCCAGGTCTCTAAGCTACCTCTAAAACAGACCCCAGATTGCTATGTTGGCAAATCATGACCCAGGTACGGGCCAGGTGTCCACTATATATATGTGATAAAGTTTTACTCAGCCATAAAGAAGAATGAAGTAATGGTATTTGAAATAAATGGATAGAAATGGAGAAAATCATGCTAAATGAAATAAGCCAGATTCAGAAAATCAAGATCTGAATGTATTCTTTCATATATGGAAGCTAGGGCAAAATAAGGGCAAGAAAACAGAGGAGAAGGGGTGTGGAATATCATAAAGACACAAGGAAGATTTGTGGAGTCGAAGGAGGAGAACTACAGGAAGGCAGGTAAGAAGGGAAAGGGTAGGAATATGGGGTGAATTTAACAAAGTCATCTTACATACACATATAAATGTACCAAAAAGAATTTTCACCTTTATGTATATGTAGAAAATATCAATCAAAATTAAATAAATAAAGGAGTGAAAGGGAGATCAATAGAGGAGAGGAGAGACAATATGGAGAGGCAGGAGGGGAGAGAAAAGAAGACGGAGAGAAGGGTCTTGAAATCAAATTCCTTGCATGTATTATTTTGTCAAAATGAACCTAAATACCATGTATAATCATAATGCTCCATAACAAAAAAATGAAAAAAAATAAAAGATTTACTTCCTCTCTGACCCTGGTTTTCTGCATATGATCATCAAGCAATGGAAGAAAAAGGGTTGAAACTGTAAAGTGGGATGTAAAGTACAAGTGGGAGATTATGTCCCTGGAGCAGCTGAGTGAAGGGCAATATCCTCCCGATACCTGCAACCCACATGGGCTCTCCTGAAATGGGGCAGGACCAGGGAATCCAGGTGACAGGCCACACTTATCTGAAAGCCTTGACCTCACAGGGAGGCACAGTCTTATGCTGGGTGATCTCAGGACACTGCCAGGAGAATACAACCAAGAGGCTCCTATGGATTGTATTTTTTAAATTAATAAGAAGAGTAGGAAAGTAGTTGAAATTGGTATTAATGCCCAGCATAATGGCACAGGCCGGTAATCCCAGGCATTTGGGAGGATGAAGCAAGAGGATCCCAAATTTGAGGCTAGCCTCAGCAATTTCAGGAGACTCTAAGTACCTTAGTGAGATCCTGCCTCAAAATAAAAAATAAAAAGGGCTAGGAATGTATCTCAGTGGTTAAGCACCCCTGGGTTCAATCCCAAGTGCCAATAAATAAATAGATAAATAGATAAGTAAAAACTTAAATTGTTATTAACTGTTAAACTGGTTGCCTGGAATCCCCTGAAGCCCATTTAGGCACCATTGTTAGTGGGTATAATAAAGTTGGGGTGAGAGTAGTGGCATTTTGTTAAAATAATAATAATTTTAGTACTGTAGAATCACTTATACTCCCCCACTTTGGTACTGGGGGTTGGGGATTGAACTTAGAGGTGCTTTTGCCACTGAGCCACATCCCCAGCCCTTTTTATTTTTTTTATTTCGAGACTGAGTCTCACTAAGTTGCTTGGGACCTTGCTTAAGTTGCTGAGGCTGGCTTTGAATTCATCATCCTCCTGCCTCGGCCTCCTGAACCACTGGAATTACAGGTATGCACCATCACACCTGGAAGAATCAAATATGACATCTTGGACCAAACGTGAAGCCAAAATCCCCAAATATTAAATGACATCTCTAATATTTGTTTGTTAAAACTCGAGCTGTAGAAGAATGGCCAAGCAACAAGTGCCACTGGAGGCCACAGTTCTACAATAGGGGGGCACACTTTTATCCACATGCTAGTTTGGCAAAGCATTGGTGAGTTCATGTTGCACTGAGAGCCAGCATGGATAAGCCAGGGGACACTTTCAGGGCAGGGCTCTGTGGTTGCCTCTGAGGCTGCCTGCCTAGGAGCAGACTATCAAGCCACGTGCCTGACCACTATTTCCCACACCTGCACTTGGTGCTTATAATTCTTAACCAAAAAGCAGAGATAGCATTGGGAGAAAATTGTTTTCATTGCAGAGTAAACACCTTTCTTTGGGGTTGAGCAGAAAAATAGAATTAGCCTGCCTAGAATATTAATTTTAAATGCATTTATATTGATCTTTATTTTTCAAGAGAGCCTGTGTGGGTATATGAAATTTTTGTTAACCAAGCCATTATTTTGCATCTTCCCTTTTATAGCAGATCTGTATACAAGTTGAGCATCCCTAATGCAAAAATCTAAAATCTGGAATGCTCCAAAATCAGAAACTTTTTGTGTGCCAACAAAAACAAGAAGTAGAAAAATTCCACACCTGACTGTATGTGATATGTCAAAGTCAAAATGCAGGCATATTAAAAAATTGTATATAATTACCTTCAACCTATGTTTACAAGGTGTATATGAAGCAAAATGTATTTCATATTTAGACATAAATCCCATTCCATGATACCTCATGTATTTTCATATATATGAAAATATTCCAAATTTTAAAAAATCTGAAATCCCAAACACTCCTCATCCCAAGCATTTCAGATGAGGGATACTTTATAATAAGCTAGAGCCCAAAGTGAATCAGGTAGAAATATTCATCTTAGTATAGAAGAACAGCCACATTGATAGAATAATTTACTAATTAGTGTCTTGATACCTCAGAAAGTCATTCTCTTTAAGGAAACAGTGTCACACTAGATATAACTCTTGCTTCAAATCCAAACACTTACCTTTGAACTTCAAATTTTCAATCTGCAGCTGATGGCCTTTAGTTTTTTCTCTCTCCTCCAAGGCCCAGGGATGATTCTCCTTGGGGTGGCCATCTTGAGGGAACATGGTGACCATGAGGTAGGTATGAGGGGGCTGGGGGTTTCTCTGAGTCCTTCGAAGTAGTGGTAGTCAGTCCTCTCATAACAAATTCTAGGAAGCTGTAGGTGACACTAAAAAAAAAAAAAAAAAAAAAAAAAACAAAAACCCACATATTACTGGCCTTTTTATTTAGCTGTCACAATACCAGCAGTGGGAGAGTCACTATGCAGAGGAAACAATGGTAACACGGATCACTTCGCTTTAAAATGTGGGACCTAATTATTGTTTTTAGGGGCAGTTAATGAGTGGTACTTAGGTGATTAAACACATTGGGGTTCGGAAGACCAGTGGGTGAGGAGCAAGCCACCATCTTTAGTAATAGTATGGAGAGAGAAAGTCTGAGGACTGCATCTGCCTCAGGAGTCCGTCCCACCCCACCCACAGTGCTTCTGGTGAGCTTTAACAATGGGCTGAAGATGCCTGGGAATCCACCCAACCAATAGAGCCCATTCACAAAGGACATCCTGAGTTTGCTGTGCATCCTCACAGATTCAGCTTAGCAGCCACTGAGAACAAAAAGGACTCAAGGGTATTTACAGCTGATGATGCAAACAAAAGGGCCCTGAAAATACCAAAGTTCATGATCACCTGTCAGGTATCCTGCCAGATACCCTGGATAAAGATAGTAACCCTTGCCAGCCCTCAGGGCACTCCACCTTGCAGCCAAGATAGACCCATATAAACTTAATTGAAAAGCCAACTAACTGTTAAAACAGAGGTTTGAGCAAAAATTACTCCCAAGCGCAAAGATGGGAAGAAGCACTTCTGCCTAGTTTGGAAACACTGAAGGGGGGAACAGGAAGAAAAGGCTCCATAAAGGAAGGAGCATTTGACCTGAGCTTTAAGGAGGAGGAGAAGTTTGGCAAATAAGGAAGAAAATAGAGACTCTAGCTGAGGAGACCCAAACAATAGCAATGAGGATTAGAGTATGTCAGCAACCAGGGGCAAATCTGTAACACAGTTTCAACCTGACCTGTATCTACAACACAGTCTGTGTCCATGCTTTCTTTACAGTTGAGTTGCTGTAAAAATAATACATGTTCAACACCCTTCTCCAGTACAGCTAGAGCTTGGAAATCAAGTTTGCACTGCATGAAAACTCCCTGTTCCCCAACTCTATGACATGAATCGTTCCCTCAAGAAGTGGACATCTATTTAAAGAGCAACTTTGGAAAACGTGAATGATAAGTGAAGTGAAAGTACTTCAAAAATGGCTGTGCTTTCTAACTGTATTTAGCAGGTGCCCTCAGACATTATTTCGCTGACTTTACCTGCACAGTCTTAAGCACTGGAGCTGCAAAGATGAATTAAATGTGGCCTCTCCTTTGTAGGAGCCCACAAATGAGGATAGAAACTACAATGGTTAGAAATCAAAGTAGGCATTTATTTTGTGGATCCCAAAGGACTGGAGCTAGTTAATGACAATGTTTATACCAGTCTGGGCAAAAGGAGCAAACATACCTTTAATCTTAATCCTTCGTATTTGGCACTCATCTTCTACAATTGCTTTCTGCTACTGTACAATTTTAGAATGACATAGAATCTTCACATCTCACCTGAAAGTGGGTTTAATTCTCATGAGACTAAATGTATTTTATTTTTTTGCTTTGAAATGTCATCCATTTTGTGACATGGTAATGGATGGTGCTTAGCTTATCTAAATGGCCCCACTTCCATACTGATCCCCCAAAGATATTTTACTCTAAGTACAAAAAGTATGAAAAGTTGTGTCTACACCACACATCCACAAAACGTTTCATTAAGTATTTTTGAATTGTGTTTCTTTTTTGGAAATATTTAAATTAAGGCATAAAAATAGATTCCTATTGAACATAGATTTAACAGACTAGGAACTGGCTATTAACAGATTAGAAATATCATTACAAAAACTGTCAAACCAAGAATTAAAATTATGTACATATTTGGGTATATATGTATAACATATACATATTTAATATATACTTAATATGTATGATCTATAATATATATCTATAATATATAAATACATATTGTCAGGGCTGGGGATGTGGCTCAAGCGGTAGTAAGCTCGCCTGGCATGCGTGCAGCCCGGGTTCGATCCTCAGCACCACATACAAACAAAGATGTTGTGTCCGCCGAGAACTAAAATAAATAAATAAATATTAAAATTCTCTCTCTCTCTCTGTTAAAAAAACATATTGTCTAATATATAAGTATATAATATATAAATACTATAGACACTTATATATCATAATGTAATATATATTATAATATATACAACATATCTTTATATATATATGTCCCAAATGATCTTCTTTTCTTTTTATTTATCTGCATTTTAAAATTGTTATATTATGAATATATTTTATTCTTATAATTTTAAAAATATTTTAAAAAAAGAAAAGAAAGTTTAGAAGTGCAATGATTAGGTCATGAGAGCTCTAACCTAATCAGTGCATTAATCCCCAATAGGGATTAACTGGGCAGTACTGCAGCAGGTGGGGAATCGCTAGAGCAGGTGGATCACTGGGGGCATGCTTTGGGATTTATATTTTGTCACTGGTGAGTGGAGCTCTCTCTGGTCCCTGATTGCCATGTCCTGAGCTGATTTCCTCCTCACACCCTTCTGCCATGGTGTTCTGCCTTACTCGGACACAGAGCAATAGAGTTGGCCATCTGTGGACTGAGATCTCTGAAAATGAATGCCAAATAAACTTTTCCTCCTCTAAAAAAACATATATATATATTTTTATATAAAATTAAGAAAGTACTATAAAAAGTAGCATACAAAATTAATTAAAATTTAGCGGCTGGGGATATAGCTCAGTTGTAGAATGCTTGCCTTGTATGCACAAGGCCCTGGGTTCAATCCCCAGCACCACAAAAAAACAAACAAACAGGGGCTGGGGATGTGGCTCAAGCGGTAGCGTGCTCGCCTGGCATGCGTGCAGCCCGGGTTCGATCCTCAGCACCACATACAAAGAAAGATGTTGTGTCCGCCGATAACTAAAATAAATAAATAAATGTTTAAAAAAACAAACAAACAAAACTTTTGACCAATAGTTTCCCTTCAAGACTCTGTGCTAAGGAAACAGAAAACAAGATTTAGATGAAAATATAAGAGTTATCAATTCAATGAACAAGTATTTGATGAGCACCTACTATGTGCCAGGTCTCTGTGGTGGGCAAGAGGCTCCAGCTGTGAAGAAGGCCAATTCTCAGAGAACCAGATTAGTGGTTTTTAATCTCCATCACAGCTACCTGGAGGGACAAACAAAGGGGTGGGGTCTTCAAAGCCCCCTCCCACCCCTAAGCCTTCTGTGTGGGAGCTCCAAGCAGAGGAGGCAGATCTCTGATGGAAGGGCTGCCCAGGGGATTCTGACTAGAACCAACCCTGGGCACAGCTAGGAAGGTAGTTCATTACCATGTACTTTATAACAGCAAAAATTGCAAACCAAGTACCTGTAATTAAGAAAAAGTTCTAATAAAGGAAATTCATATAATGAAATTCCATGCAGACATTAAAAATCTTATTTTCAAATTTATTTAAGATCTGGGGAAATCTCCTGATAAAATGGTGCTTAAAAAAAAAAATGGAGAGTGAGAGAACAGCTCAGTGGTAGAAGACTTGCCCAGCATATGCAAAGCCCTGGGTTAGATCCCCAGCAGTACAAAAACAAATTTTACAAAGTAGGTTAGAAAGCTTTTTACTGGAACCGATCACAATTTTATTATATAAGATATATATGTCAAGGAATAAAATAAAAGACAGGAAGAAAATTGGCCAAAACAGGAAGATATCTATTATCTTTCTTATTTTAATCTATTTTTTAAACTTCTCCAAATCTGTCAAAGTTCTATATAAAATGAACATGTACTATCCTGATAAATAGGAAAAATTACTTTTTAAAACAGCAAAGAAGTAATCATTCTCCCCCACCCCCACATTAATCAGACAGCTCAGGGGAACGCAGGACAGCAGTCACAGAGACCTCTTGGGCCTCTCTGCAGTGAGGACCCAGGTGACTTATAAGCCTTTGGTTTGGGGGAGGCAGGACTTCAAGAAGTAGATGTGACCATCCTCATCTCACAGGTGAAGAGATGGAGACTTGGAAAGACCCATTCTTTCTTTTTTTTTTTTTAATTTTACTTTTTATGGAATCCAGGATCCAGACTTTTTCATAGTGTACACAGGCACAGTCCTTCCCCACGAGAATCACAAACTCACACAGCAATGTGCTTGAAGCTGGAAAGAGACAGGGCCAGAATTTGAATTCCAGGTGATTCTGGTTTCTGGGCTCAGAGTCCTTGCTGGGGCACTGCTGTTCCACCCAGGTGTCGGGTTATGTTAGACCATTTTAGGTCTTAGTTCCCAAGGCCCATAAAGCAGAGATGAGAGGGAAAGGGTCACACCATTCGGGCTTTCTTATTATCAGCTCTTTCTTTGCATATACTACATGCCATCAGTGGGGATCTCTATCAATCCAGAGTAATGCAGGATTCACACCTCTCATCAGAGAGTAGGGAGAGCTTCAGAACAAACAAACAACAAAACAAAAAAACTCATCATAGCCATACTTTTATGATGTCACTCAGGTACCAAAAACTTTTCAAGAGTTCATTGCCTAAACTGGGCATAGTGGCACACACTTGTAATCCCAGTGATTTGGGAGGCTGAGGCAAAAGGATTTCAAGTTGTAGGCCTGCCTCCATAATTTAGCAAGAGCCTGTCTCAAATAAATAAATAAATAAATAAATAATGAGAAGGACTGGGGATATGGCTAAGTGTCAAAGCAACCCTGGGTTCAATCCCTAGTAATAAAAAGAAAAAAAAAATAAAGAAAGAAATTTCTGCTAAAACTGAATTCATATGTGTGTGTGTGTGTGTGTGTGTGTGTGTGTAGGGGGGAAATTCCAAGCTTAACTGTTAAAAGCAAAAAAGAAACAATCTCAATGTTCATCAATAGAGGAATGAATAAATGAATTCTACCTAAGGAATAATATTCAGCCATTTATTTATTTATTTATTTTTGATTTTTATTATTGGTTGTTCAAAACATTACAAAGCTCTTGACATATCATATTTCATACATTTGATTCAAGTGGGTTATGAACTCCCATTTTTACCCCATATACAGATTGCAGAATCACATCGGTTATACATCCACTGTTTTACACATTGCCATACTAGTGTCTGATGTGTTCTGCTGCCTTTCCTATCCTCTACTATCCCCCCTCCCCTCCCCTCCCTTCCCATCTTCTCTCTCTACCCCATCTACTGTAATTCATTTCTCCTCCTTGTTTTTTTTTCCCTTTCCCCTCACTTCCTCTTGTATGTAATTTTGTATAACAATGAGGGTCTCCTTCCATTTCCATGCAATTTCCCTTCTCTCTCCCTTTCCCTCCCACCTCTTGTCCCTGTTTAATGTTAATCTTCTTCTCATGCTCTTCCTCCCTGCTGGTTCTTAGTTGTTCTCCTTATATCAAAGAAGATATTTGGCATTTGTTTTTTAGGGATTGGCTAGCTTCACTTAGCATAATCTGCTCTAGTGCCATCCATTTCCCTGCAAATTCCATGATTTTGTCATTTTTTAGTGCAGAGTAATACTCCATTGTGTATAAATGCCACATTTTTTTATCCATTCATCTATTGAAGGGCATCTAGGTTGGTTCCACAGTATAGCTATTGTGAATTGTGCTGCTATGAACATCGATGTAGCTTCGCTATTCAGCCATTTATAAGGGCAGCTATATTCAAATATATATATGATCAAATACTAAGTTGGAAAAATCTCCAAGGCATATTTTTAAGTTGAGAAACGAAAGAAAATTGCAAAAGAAGTAAACATTATATTTCTATTTATGTTTATATTTACAGCTTCCAAAGAATGGATATTTATATGTAATGTGATAAAAGTAAATTTAAAAGATACACAGCAAACTGGTGATGAAAGTATTATTTGGATCTTTTACAATAGTACTATTATCCATATATTAACTACATAATCAAAAAGACAAAAAGATATCAAAGGGGAATAAACAATTTAAATATTGTTATAAACAATTGTGTCAGAAATGATGAAGGCAAAAATATATTTGCTGAAATATAACCACCAGATTAAAGAAATCATTTCCAATCTCTGATTTGCCCCCCCCCCTCTGTGTGTGTGTGTGTGTGTGTGTGTGTGTGTTTTAAAGGCTGCTTTCCTCAGGTCATTATGTTTACACTGCCACTTCAGTCTTCCTTATCTAAGAATAAATTCCTTTGCTAATGTGTTTTTAAAAATTAGAAAGCTTCCTTACTTAAAAGGCACCAATCACCTGGATCTACTTTGTTAACAAGTGTGCTGAGCAAAATCTGATTTGGGCAGAATGGCAGGCCCAGGAAATGAAAAATTAGCATCACATGGCAATTCGGAGTTGACAATAGTCACTTAACAGATTTCCCTTTATCTTTGCAAAGGAGAGCCTTTTAGGATGGAAGTTTTCTAATTGTTCCAGGGCATCCAGGTGAAGCCGGCTACGTTCACCTGCTGCCTCCTCATTGTTCCCTGGACTGCTTACCTGCCCACCCATACCAGAGTCCTACCTGCTGCAGCTTGGAGGGCCAGCCCTGGGGGCTGGTTTCTGTAGTCTGCATGCTGCATCACGCTCAGAGACCCTGAAGAGGCTTTGTGGTATCCTAACTTCCAGACAGACAAGCCACCAAAGTAAACATCAGGGGAGAAGAACGCAGGGCCACACACCTTTAAGCCACTTACATTTCAACCATTAGCACATGTCAAAATGGTTTAAGATTTATTAAAACAAACAGTCCCATGCCTCACTCCCCACCTCTAAGTGAGTTTTTCATTCTTTTCCACTTCCTAAAACATACCAGTAATCAGATAGTAGTGATTTCAGAAACCTCAGAAATAACAGGGGTAACGGTAAAATTTCTGGGCTAGGAATTTTGCAGATTATCAAAGAGAGACTATGTCACTGTAAAACATTCAGCTAGTTTACAGAATATCTTACAATAAAGATTGTAAAGGCCAGGAAGAGTGGCATACTTCTGTTATCCCAGCTACTCAGGAGGCTGAGATAGGAGGATGGCAAGTTCAAGGCCAGTTTGGGCAACTTAGATTCTGTCTCAAAATAAAAATAAAAAAATAAAATTATCATTCAGTTACACAGCATTTGCTTAGCATGTACCAGGCCCTAGGTTCTATCCCAAGTTCTTTTTATTTTTTTTAAGGATTTCTTCACAGACAGGATTTGATTCAACAAATTCCTGCATTTTTAAAATTTATTTTTTAATTGTAGGTGGATATAATATCTTTATTTTTATGTGGTGCTGAGTCTCGAACCCAGTGCCTCACACATGCTAGGCGAGTGCTCTATCTCTGAGCCACAATCCCAGCCCTATCCCCATTTCTTAAGAGAAAGAAATGGGGAAGAATGTTTCAGATAGCAACATTACCAAAAAGAATGCTTGAACAGTTTTTGTTTTGTTCTGTTTTAATGGAGGCTTGTTTTTTTGTGGTTTTTTTTTTTTCTAAGAAGAACTTATCTCTTGGATAAGGTCTAAATATTCAGATACCATTTGATTCCAAAATGCAGGAAGAAGTTGGTGATATACACAATGGAGGCATACAGCCATGTCTCCAATGGAAGAAAAAGTTGGCAATTACCTAGATAAATCAGGTTTTAAAATCCAAGGAAAGCAATCCTTTTCTCCCACTGAGCTGGAAATCAAACCCAGAGCCTTGCACAAGCTACATAAGTGCTGTATCACCGAGCTGCCTCCCCAGCCCTAAGGCAGTGTTGATGAACAGCCTTCTCCTCAAAACTGGGAATGGAACCACCATTTGACCCAGCTATCCCTCTCCTTGGTCTATACCCAAAGGACTTAAAAACAGCATACTACAGGGACACAGCCACATCAATGTTTATAGAAGCACAATTCACAATAGCTAAACTGTGGAGGCAACCTAGATACCCTTCAGTAGATAAATGGGTTAAAAGAATGTGGCATATATGCACAATGGAATATTACTCAGCAATAAAAGAAATAAAATCATGGCATTTTCAGGTAAATGGATGGAGTTGGAGAAGCTAATGCTAAGTGAAGTTAGCCAATCCCAAAAAACCAAATGCTGAATGTTTTCTCTGATATAAGGAGGCTGACTCGTAGTGGGGTAGGGAGGGAGAGCATGGGAGGAATAGACGAACTCTAGATAGGGCAGAGGGATGGGAGGAGAAGGGAGGGGTAGGGGGTTAGCAATGATGGTGGAATGTGATGGACATCATTATCCAAAGTACATGTATGAAGACATGAATTGGTGTAAACACACTTTATATACAAACAGAGATATGAAAAATTGTGCTCTACATGTGTAATAAGAATGGTAATGCATTCCGCTGTCATGTATTTAAAAATAAAATCAATTAAAAAACTGTCTTGGATTAATATTTTCAGCAAGGATTTATTTGCTCAATTGCATACTGTGTGATATGAACAGGAACATAGATCAGACTCTATTTTGTTTTCCCCCTCTTTGGAATCTTTTCTGGCAAAAGAGAAATTAGATAAGGGATCTGGTATGCAGTTTCTTCCACCCTCCACCTCCCAACCCAATACAAGACTTTATGCAGGGATTAGTTAATGGGTTAATATCATAGTTGGAAAAGAAGAATAAATTCCAGGATCCTACAGCACAACAGGGTGACTATAGTCAACAAAAAATTATTGTGTATATCTAAATGTCTTCACCACAAACAAATGAAAACTGTTTGAGGTTATGCATATGCTAATTTCCCTGATTTGATCATATACATTGTATACTCATATCAAAATATCTTGGGGCTGGGGATGTACTTCTGTGCTAAAACATGTGCTTAACACACAGGAGATGCAGGGTTCAATCTTCATCACCAAAAATTAAAAAAGAAACATCACACTGTATCTCATTAAGAGGTACCTTGTGTCAATTAAAATCAAAGTAAAATTTAAAAAAAGAAGAAGCTTCTATGCAATACTGCTTGGCTAAATTTAAGCTGACTTTTTTACATCCTCTCTTTGCAAAATGCAAAGAGAACCCTCTGGCTTGCCCTATAACAATTCTTACACTCAGTCTCACTTGTCAGTGTGAGTCCTGGCTATTAGATTTCCATTTTGGCCTGTTTCTAGCTTGACTTGATTAAAGTCCACTCAGACTATACATCCAGTCTCTTGCTTTCTGATTCTTCCCGCCACAGTTTAATCCTTAATTTCCTCTACTGCTGAAATACTTCCTGCCGAATGATTGGATTAAACACACGGCATGTCAGGATGGACCTAGAGTAGCTTGGTGGTCCAAGACTCTTAATTGACACGTGGCTTCTCCATATTTATGGATATTAAAAGTTCCCTTTCTTTTTTTTTAAGCTAATACAAACTATTTTCAAAAAGGATAGATTTTTACATCAGAGGATGATTTTTTTTCAGGGAGGGGGATGCTGGGAAAACAAGGCTAATACATTTCTTTTTTTTAACTTAAAACAAACATTGCATTTATTCTGTGTCTTCACCTTTCAGGGACTTTTTATCTTTTCTCTCCTTTAGATCTGTGTATGTTCCCAACACCTGTCTCTTCTGGAATCACATATCCCATTTCTTTAGCTCACTAGAAGTAGACATATATATTATTTCCCTGAGGGTTAGAGAAAGCTATCAGAACTTGGCAACATATAAAGTAAATACCCACTAATTGCAATACATTCATTTAAATCAGGTCTTTATCCTTCTTCGTCATTGTAGTAGGTGGCTTCCTTTGAAGTCTTGCTGAATTTGTCCAAAATTACCTTGCCCGAGGCAGACGGCTGCTTGGAACATTTGTTCTGAACCGATCCCCAAAGCAGTAAATCTTAGCGTTGGTAAAGGCTCACATGCCACAAAGAGGAAATGTCCTGGGTAGGGCATGGATCCAGGCTTAGATCCCCCATTGTATACAAAGAAAAGAAAGAGAAAGGGAGAGATAACTGCACAACTCTCAGGGATATAATGCTTTTGTACAACTCTGATGATGTTATAAACCGCAAACCCTGTACATTACTCAAATACGTAACCAACAGCCTGTCAGTGAATTAGTGAATTTCTGTCTTTTTCGACTGCATCCATCCATGCACGCATATGCATCTCTCATTTAAACGTGGGTTTGTTAGAAATGTATCATTCATTTCTTTGCTTGCTTTAAACACTTGTCCCTCATCACTCTAAATTCCTCCTGAGAATTTTATTCAACCTATACAGTAAGAATAGGTGCTTTATTGGGTGTTTTGTTGGCACCATGGTGTCATGCCTATCATAGACTCTTACTGCCATCACAAACGCATTGATAATTTGATGGTAATAGATGCTGAGATCTTCCAACACATTCAAAGCTCTGTTTAGTGTGCATTTTATATTCCTACTGTGTATCCCCCCCGCAAAAGGCTTTCAAGTCTCTTTAGTCTGTTTTCAGGATGTGTTTCTATTATATCTGATACTGCTCTGCAGTAAGAAAAGGAGCTCTCTGAACTCAGAGCAAATGGTTCCTAATCAATTGTAATGGAAGCAGTTTTAAGCCATGGCCCCATTTGAGTAAGGGCAGAATCTGAACCAGAGTGTGAAGCATTTATAGAGTACTTTAATTATGAGTCATAGGAAAGGGCATCGTGGGACATATTGGGTAACAATAGGTCATTGGGATAATGCTCCACAGCGATATTCCCATCTTCCAATGACTATTGGTGAAACAGTAAGAATAAAGAGTTATGAACTTCATCATAGTATCAAACTAAGGAAGTTAGTTGTGTTTCAACAAAAAGAGGGAGTTAAACAAGAAAGAAGATGATAGAGAAACTGGTAAGTAGGTGATTTCACCCAATGAAAAGGAGGAAATTCCAAGGATAATGGTGCAGGGAGATTGTAGACAGCAAATGACATCTGTGCAGGAAACATGGGACTTATCCATCCAGAGGACAGCAAGAAGCAGGTTCCGAGAGGATACATTCAAGTCAAACATAATAGAGCACCTGATGTGCTTAAATATGTTAAAAAAAAATAGAGACAACTGGAGATTTGTGAAGACAAATTGTTGATAGATACCTTGTAAAATAAACCAACTTTTAAAAAAGTAAATGAGAAGAACTATTAATTTCAGAGGGAAAAAACGTTATGAAAGATAACTATAAAAAGAAAGGAACACTATCTTTAAGTAGGACTATGGTGTTATTCTAGGATATATTATTATGCTAAATGCTTCCATTGCTCTAGGAAGATTCATGTGACTATATTAAAAATAAAACATGAGAAATACATTTTTTAGGTTGTTTTTTAAAATTTTTTTAATTTATATATGACAGTGGAATGCATTACAATTCTTATTACATACATTAGAGCACAATTTTTCATATCTCTGGTGGTATATAAAGTATATTCACACCAATTTGCGTCTTCATACATGTACTTTGGATAACAATGACCATCACATTCTACCATAATTTCTAAGAGAAACACATTTTATAAATTAAATTTTACAAGATGGTCAAAGGAGGTAATAGCTATACATTTTTGCATATGTGTTTTTTATAGATTTTGAGTTTGGAACCAAGTTAACTGTTTCCATAATTACTAAAAAATTAAAATATAAAATGAAATTTCCAATTAAAAAATAAATAAATAGAATAAAAAATAAAAAGCAAAATAAAATAAAATAAAATGCAATTTCCAAACATCCAAGGTAAAATGAAACAAATGAACCTCAATCTATAGTCAATTGATAGTAAAACCTCACCAAAGGGAACTATTCCACATGACTTTTAGAGCAATTATTTGCCTGTGTTAGTGAAATATATTCAGTGAGAACTAGTTTCCATAATTACAGCTGTTTTCAGTAATTGTATTATTAATAGTGGTGTTGAAATGGGTACTCTGAGACTGCTATAAAATTATATTGGTATCTTTGAGAACTGGATAAAAAAAGAGCTGGGGATGTGGTTTGGTGATAAAGAACTAGCCTAGCATGCACCAAGCCCTGGCTTCATTCAATTGTTAGCACCGAAGAAAACACACACAAAAAGTTAAATACGTGAGATCAATAAAGTAAAAACAAAAAATCTTAAAATCCTGAACCTGAATTGACAGCATCAGCATGCGTCAGTATGAGCTCATGTGTATTTTATTATACAAGTACATATATCTGCTCACTGTTAAGGACTACCAAAAAATGACTAACCCAGCAGCAATAAGTGTCTCTAAATACAATTTTCCATGAAAATAGATGACCAGGGCTCTTTGGAGAGACTTTCAGATCTACAAAAGGACATGTACAAGATGATTCTGAAACACCTTGTTATCCCAGGGGAAAAAGGAAACTAGCAAAGATTTCTGAGGCTCTGTCAAAAGGACTCAGGAGGGGCTGGGGTTGTGGCTCAGTGGTAAAGTACTTGTCTTGCATGTGTGATTAACTGGGTTCGATTCTCGGCACCACACATAAATAAGTGAATAAAATAAATGTCCGTCAACAACTAAAGAAATTTTTTTTTAAAATGACTCAGGAGACAAAAGGATTCTACTTGAAGAAGGGATAATTTACATATTGATAAAGATAAAAACTGCAATGGATAGAAATATCAAAAATGGTCTTGACACTGATTTATAAACAGAATTACTATAATAATGATTCAGACTCTCATATAGTGATCTCTCTCTCCATTGAACTTCTATGATACTCACTGTCTGTAAAATTTATTTGATAATGAATAATACATCACCTTATATTTTTTCAATAGTAATCTGCCTCTTTAATGCCTTTTAAAGTTTTACTTGTATCTTAAAAACAGAAACAATATGTACAGGGTTGGGGGTATAGCTCAGTAGTAGAGTACTTGCCTACCTTAATGGCTTCTCTTTGGTCTTCTTTCTTGCTTTACTCTTTGATCCTCAGCACTGGGGGAAAAATAGAACCAATGTGTACATATGGCTAAAAAAATCAAAATATGTCAAAAGGTATAAACAAAAGCAATTCTTCCTACATTTATCCATCCTGAACCTCCCATAATTGTCCCCAGTCCATCTCTCAAAACGTAACTCTCATATTTCTTCTAAATGCTTTTTTAAAAAATCATGCTTATCTAAGTATTTATAGATTTTCATTTTCATTTTACACACATATTTATAGATTTTCATTTCCTTTTGGAAAAATTTGTACAAGTGAGAAAATTCTAAAGCTATTATTTTGTACCTTTTTCTTATTTTAAAAATATACCTTGAGGCTCTTTATGTATTGGTACATAATTTTCTTTAATGGGTACAAAGTACCCCGTTATATGACTGTTCCATAATTTATTTACCCACTTCCACTTTCATGAGAATTTAGGTTTATTCTAGTTTTTTGCTGTCTGGTCTAATTGAGATTACTATTTAACTTTGTATATGTCTATAACATTTGATTGGGAATTCTTCATGAGGGCACAAAGCCTATTGCAAGTTGATGTCACACACGGTAGGCTTTAGAAGGTGATTCCTACTTCAATGCTGATGTCAGCCATTCCTGACACTTGAAAGCCTCCTTGAAAAAAGTGCTCCCGTCAACCTTCAGTACCGCCAACTTCCACAGTTTTACTTTTGAGGTCATGAAGAGATGCTAGTAATGCATCATTGTTGCTAGGGTAAGCAAGAAGCTCTCGACAAGACTCAGCACACTTAGCAGTCTGTAAATCAGGGCTAATGCTTCCGAAGATGCTCACAGGGGAGGAAATGTCCCCACAGTGAAGTAGAGCATAGGTACTCCACATCCTGAAGAATGTCCTCTGAAGTCTTGGACTGATTTTGTCTTTTCCCATCTTACTTCTTCTTAGAAATATTGGATTTTGTTTGAAGTTAGAGGATAGCATTGTGACTGACCAGCACACTGTGTCCCAACAAACAAGGCAACTGTACACTCCCACAAGTTTTCCTTTCGTGTCTTCAGAGAGTGTCACCCATAGTAGGGTTCAGGGCTTTTTTTACTCTTGACAGAAACCAAATTCCCTGAGCATCCCCAATGTAGTGTACATGTCACAGAGGAATGATAATTATCTAGGTATGATAATTCCTAAGACATTAAGGAAGTCACTAATACTGGATAAATTTTAAGAATGAAGCCATTTTATCAGATAAAATGGATCCTGAGGGTTTTTTTGTTTGTTTGTTTGTTTTCTCCTTCTTTAGGAAGCAAAAGGATAAAAGCATTGAAGATCAATTCAGAGGTCTTTGAAATTCTATTTTTAAATAACAAGAAATATGAGTATTTGATTCTGTGGTCATTTGTAAGGTTATTTCTTTGAAATATAAGTGGAGCTCGCTCATGCTCACACACACATACAAGCACGCACAGGTGTGAGGAGCCCAATCACTCCAGGATTAGCTGTTCCTCAGAAAGCTCAGTAATGATCTGAAATCTGAAGCCCTACTTGAACTTTTCTACTAATTCAGTAATTACTGCTGTGCCTGAAATTGGCCCCTTTCCTGCAATTACTCAACATGCACTTTCAGTCAAAGAGGTTAACACCTGAATTTAGATTCTAATTAGCACCTAAGGTAGAATTTTTTGTTTAAAGCTTATTAAAATAGGGACTTTTCCCAGCATAAGATTTCACTGGTCTACACAGGTAAACACATGTTTTCCAGATCAAAATCTTTCTGATTATCTTAAAATGAACAGAGGTTAGAGGAGAAACCAAGATCAACATGTCACCATTTAAGACAATAGCCTCAGAATAAATCAAATCCAATCAATATCTGGAGTCGTCAGGCTAGACACTCTCCATGCAGTCAAAGACCCCTGTTTCCCAATCTCCACTCAAAGGATGAGTTCCTCAAGAAAAGATACAAATACACGGAGATAAAAAAACAAATGGATATTGATCTCATTGATTTTTCATGGCTGTCTTTAGTACCTTCTCCTGCTTTTCTTAATTATTAATATTTAAAAGATAAAAACTTGCCAGGTGCAGTGGCACATACTATAATCCTAGTGGCTCAGGAGGCTGAGACAGGAGGATTGAGAGTTCAAGACCAGCCTCAGCAAAAGGGAGGCACTAAGCAAGTTGGTGAAACCCTGTCTCTAAATAAAATACAAAATAGGTCAAGTAGCCCTGAGATTGTATCCTGGTACCCCCTGCAAAAAAATAAAAAATAAATAACAAAACTGAAAATTATGAAGGGAGAAAGTGGTCTTCAATTCCTCAGACAACAGTTAGTATTGAATTTAACTTCAGCCACTGATGTGCCTTTGAGTTTTCTATGTAAGTAACATCTGCCATGTCACTGAAAAATGATTGCCTGAGCATTGCTTGGATTTTTACCAGACAGTACCAGAAACAAAAATTGTATAGATGATAGGTTATAAGCACCCTGAATCTGGGGACACTCTCATTATTCAGTTGACTCATACAGTTCACATACACTGCTGTTTAAAGATTTATTTCCCCACTTTGCTCTTATGCAATTGACTTTTTTGAATCCAAGTTTAAGAACTTGCATTATTTCTTTTGAATTTTCCTCTACTTCAGTTCACCTCCTTGTTCAGCCTATTGGAATGATTTGGGTTGACTGTGCTCTCTGGTTTCTGGTCATCTACAAGTATAATGAACATCCTATCCTTTGTTCCCATTCAAGGATAAACCTGAAGGTGTATATTGTGTCTCAGAGCTTCTGACTTGACTCGGCGAACGCTTCACAATACAGACATGAAACTCTTGTGACTTGTTAACTGGTCTGAGTCATGTCATATTCAGAGCCAAATCAAGTAGAAGCTAAAATAACACTTGAATCTTCAAAAACAAAGGCCAGAAGATGAAGGCGTAGGAAGTGGTAAAACCACTTATATTTATCTACTCGAGCTGCCCTAACAGAGTCCCATAGATGGGGTGACTTGAAAAGCAGATATTTCCTCAAAATTCTTAAAACCAGAAGTTTCAGATCATGGTGCTGGTTTCTTCCAAGGCCTTTGACTCCCTCTTGGCCTGTAGATGACCCTGCGTCTGCCCCTGTTCTTTCCTCTGTGTATGTCTGTGTCCTAATCCCCTCTTCTTATGAGGACACCAGTCATATTGGATTAGGGTTCCCCTTAATAACCTCATTTTAATCTAATTACCTCTCTAAGGTCCTACCTCCAAACACAGTCCCATTCTGCAGTACTGGGGGTCAGATGTGAATTTTGAGGGAACACAATTCATCCCATCCCATTACATACATAGGAGGCATGTTCTCTCCACATTCTGTGCTGTATGTAGGTGGCTGTGGCTCCTTAAATGTCAGTTCTTTAAAATGTTCATGTTTAATATCACTAAATTTGCGATTTTTTTATTTGATGAATATGTGTTTTTGCAATTTTAAAATCTTGTGCCTATATAGGTTGACACTTAAATATGAACCAAAATATTTACCCACTTTAAATGTTATAGCTACTTCATAAGTTAGTCTTTTTTAATGGGTGGAAATACAATAAATATAATAAATTATATTCTAATGCCATTTCCAATGTACATAAATATATAAACATGCATATATTTATGAAGTTAAAGTAGTAATACTTGCTCATACTCCTGTCACTACACACAATCTCTTTGGTAGAATATAATATAAATATGTACAGAGATGATCTCGGTTATCTAGAGCTGGATGTTACTAGGGAATTTGGTTATTTGACCTCAGTGAAATCAATTATATGCTATAAACTGGACTTTTGATTCAAATATCTATCTTCCTAAATATGTCTCATCATAGTGGAGCCCCCTAGTTGTACAAAGAAAGTTCAGGGCCCATGGAAGTAACATTGTAGGAACATTTACAATATTGAGGAGTGAAACTGACCAACTTGTATTGTCATATTGTGTGCATGTAAAATATGTAACAACAAATCCCACTATCATGTATAATTATAATGCACCAATATAACAAAAAGAGGGGAAAGCATATTTTTAAAGGATAAAGAATGCTAGTCACATTTGATCACTAACTCTACCCGCAGCATTCCAAACTTTCTAGAATTGAAAAATATTAGTATAAAATACGTATACTGTGTAAATTTGTGAATGAATAAAATGTTTTGAAAAAATAGTGTAATTCCCATCCAACCACACTGTACACTGTAAAGTTCTTCTACTTTTTTATCGGTGCATTATAATTCACATTATAATTCATACATGTACACAATGTAACAGTATAACTTGATCAATTTCATTCCCTGGTGTATAACACTCTTTGGATTCCCTGTTTGCCTGTAAGCCCTTATTTTAAAATTCTTATCATGATGAAAACTACCTTATTTATGCCATGTCATTGAGATAATAATGTATTAAATGGAGCAAAGTTTAAGCTTAAGAATTATCTTGACTGCTAAACTGACCAGCTTTTTAATAAGTGACTGATGAAGTATGTTCTCCCCACCCCTAATATATCTAGTTACTCCATTTAACTTACAAAAAGGCTGGACCTCTGTGAAACGTGACCCAACTTCCTATGGCAGTTAATACATCAGTAAAGAGGTCAGAAAAAGCTAAATGGAAAATAGTGTAAAGAATCCTATGTATTTATAACAATACCCACGTATTCCATGGAGCAAGAAAAGTTTTTGTAACACTCCTTCTAAGTTCTGAAAAACAAGAAAATTCAACTAAAATAGATAAACATTTAAGTAAGATTTTTGGCTTTTCCTCAATAACAGAATAGAAATTTTACCAATATCTTTAATTTACCTCAACCTCAAAGAAGCGGCACGGAGATTGAAGGCATGGACCATGGAGCCAGAATACACCAATTAAAAAACAAACAAACAAAAAAACTTGCTAACTATTCACCTGGGAGGGTTACTCACCCTGACTAGATCTACTTGCAACAGGAAAGATAATCTTATTACCTACCACATTGAATTGTTATGCAGATTAATGAGATAGGTCCCTAGACAATGCTCAGAATATAGTAAGCATCCTATATAATATGGAAGTTCCTCAAAAAACTAGAAATAGATTGTTGGGCATGGTGGTGCACGCCTGTAATTCTAGCTACACAGGAGGCTGGCAGATGGGTTGCAAGTTGCAGCCTCAGCAACTTAGCAAGACCCTGTGTCCATATTAAAAATAAAAGGACTGGAAAGGGGGGATCAGTGGCAAATGCCCTTGGGTTCAATCCCTAGCACCAAAAAAAAAAAAAAAAATCAAAAAGAAGCAAAAAATTAAAAATAGAACTACCATATGATTCAGTTGGTCCATTCCTGGGTATATATTTCAAGGAAAAGAAATCCATATATCAAAGAGACATCTACACTCATGTATTTATTGCAGCACTCTTCATAATAGCTAAGCTATGGAATCAGCCTCAGTGTTTATTTTTTAATGTAAATTTTTTTATTTATATATTACAGCAGAATGAATTACAATTTTTATTACATATATAGAGCACAATTTTTCATATATCTGGTTATATACATAGTATATTCACACCAATTCATGTCTTCATACATGTGCTTTGGATTTACTATTGGATGAATCCATTGATCAAGGAAGTATGCGATAGATGGAGATATAGATAAAGATATACACACACAATAGAATATTATTCAGCCCTAAAAAAAAAAATGAAATTCTGGGATTGGGGTTGTGGCTCAGTGGTGGAGCATTCACCTAGCATTTGTGAGACCCTGGGTTCTATCCTCATCACCACAGAAAAATAAATAAAGGTATTGTGTCCAACTACAACTAAAGAACAAAATTTTTTTAAAAAAGAATGAAATCCTGTAATTTGTGGTAACATGAATGAGTATGGAGGGCATTATATTAAGTGAAATGAGTCTGGTACAGGAAGACAAATATCTCATGTTCTCACTTAAATGTGGAAGCTAAAAAAGTTGACCTCTAGAATTAGAGAATAAAGGAGTGGTTACTCTTTACTGGCTGGGAAGAGTTGGTTAAGGAATGAAGAGAGAGGATGGTTAATGGATACAGGGTCCAGCTAGATAGAAGGAATGTTCTACAGCACAGTAGAGTAACTATGGTTGAGTACAATTAGTTATATATTTCCAGAGAGGTGGGAGGAAGTGCTGGAGAGTGATATTGGCCAAATTATATTGCTATATTGTGTGTATGTATAAATATGTAGCAACAAATCCCATCATTGTATACAACTATAATGAACCAAAATATAATGGGGATGGAGGTGGGAGAAGAGGACCTGTCATCCACCTTTAAAAAAACTAAAATATTGTTTAACCTTAAAATACATCAGCAGTAATTGGTTAATTCAGATATATGTGTGTGTGTGTGTATATATATATATGTATATATATATATATATATATACATATATATATATATATACACACACATACAAAGGAATACTCTGCAACTGATAAAAGATGGGGCAGCATGTTTGTATTAATAGAAGATAATTATTAGTGTATTTGGTGAAAAGTTTATATATTTTCAAATAGCTAGTACTGAGGATTTTGCATGTTCCCAACACACACACACACACAAAAAGATCAATAATATTAAGATAATATGTACAGCAATTACCCTGATCTGATAATTGCGCACATACATGTATTGACATTATCGTGTCAACTAAAAATTATGTCGATTATTATGTCAACTAAAATTTTTACATATTTTTAAAAAATACTTCATTGCAGAGTTCATAGGTTGATTACCAGTTCATTGTAATAAAACTGTTCACAATGCAAAAAAAGGTGAGTATGCTATAAATCTTAGCTATTATTATTTTTAATGTAATTAAACTCACAAAAATCTAGGATATGACTTATTATTCTATTCAAATAGGATATAATCAAGACTTGCCCAAGGTCAGTTGGTTATTAAATATCTGCCTAAATCCTACTCTGCTACACCTTCTACGATAAATGCAATCGTATATGGAAATTGCTTGTTTCCCAGTGGCCAAGGGCACATGGCAGTGGGGGACTGGAATGTCCCCTTTAAAGAATCCAGTCATTATACAGCTCTTTTCTAATAATAATGAAGGTGGCAAACTCAGGCATGATTTAGGCAAACACCTGAAGCAGGGGCAGGGGGACTCCAAGGGGGTAGTGGAGGCATCATGCAGTTCCTGATGGCCGGGCATCGGTGGCACTCTGATTTTAAGCCATCTGTCTATGAACAGCAGGATGCCAGCCGGTGACAGGTTAAGTTAGGGCAACCGTCTCTGAGGGCAAAGGCCTTGTCTTCTCCAACTTTGTGACATGCCCAATAGAGCATAATAAATGCTCAATAATAACTGTTTGCTAGACTGAGTTGTCTTGAACTAAATTGAACTGGCCAGCCAACCATCCTCACTGGTCTTGCTTGAGAAGCAGGAAATGCCCCACCCCTGCCCTCACGTCTACACATGCCAAAGTAAGTCATTCGTTCACTTGTTCATCAGATATTAATTGAGTGCCTTTCGTGGGATTGTTCGACAATAAGCAAGAGAGTCAAGGTCTTGCCACCATGGAGTTTAGGGTCTGGTGATGGAGGAGGTGGATAATTAAGCTCGTAATTACATACAGTCTGATGGATACTCTGATAGGGAAGTGTGTTCTGGGAGTGCGTTAATAAGATGGAGGAGGGAGGGAGGCAGGGTATCACAGGGTGGGGGTCCATACTGAGGAGGAACGAAGCAGAGCTTTGCAAGCCTTGATATGGATTTTGGGCATTAGCAAATATACTGAAAGATTTCCAGTGTTTTAAAGCAGGATACTGACATATTCTGATTTGCTTTTTTAGAAAGATCCGTCAGGTTTCATTGTGGAAAGTGGACTCAATGCAGACAGTGTGAATTGGTTAGAGCATACTGCTACAGCATCCAGGCAGAAGATGAAGGCAGCTTAGGCTAAGCAAAGGAGAGAGTGCAAAGTTGGAGATTTATTTGAAATATGGAGATATGGTATGGAAGTTGGAAGTAAGAGGGAAAAAAATAAAAGGTGAACTAAGGGTTGGGGTTTAGAAACCTGGGGTGATTGTTTCCCTTCATGAAAAAGTGGTAGAGTATCCTTGCATTCAATCTCCAATACTGGGGAAAAAATAAAATCAGTGGAATCCAAACTTTGATGTTCATCTGAATCATCAAGTAAATTAGTATTTTGTTTTTTGAGATGGGTTCTTGTTATGTTGTCTATGCTGGTCTCAAACTCCTGGGCTTAAGTGATCCTGCACCTCAAACTCATAAGTAGCTGGCACTACAGGTGCACACTATCCTGCCCAGCTAGTGTCAATTAGTAAAAGTACATATTCTTTCCTCTAATTTGTAAAATCTGGCCTGATGCATTTTGAACAAGCTCTCTGGATGATTGTGATGCAGATGTGGCGTGGACCACACTTTCATAAGCACCAATTTTCGAGATGCACAAGGGAAAAGAAACACTTGACTAATTCTAAGGGGAGGGTGCTAAAGTAGGAAGAGAACAAAAATATGGGGTGTTGGAGCCAAAGAAGCCAGTTTCAGCCAAGAAAGAACTGGAAAGTCATGTCATTTTCCCCACCAGACTTCTTACAGTGGTCCCTGCTAAATGTTAGAAGATGCTGAAGATCCTTATTAAAATGAAAATATGATGAATTACCTAAAATGGGTCACGTACTTTTTACCACTGAGCTAGATCCCCAACCCTCAATATAAAAGTATTTTACAAGGGCTGGGGATGAAGCCCAGTGGCAAAGCATAAGAAAGGACTGAACTCAGGGTTTAATCCCCAGTACCAGAAAAACAACAACAACAACAATAAAATAACATACATTATGTAAACCTCCAGTGGTGTCTGGGGTGGTATTTAGCTATCAACTGCAATAATATCTCTGCAGCAAAATATATAAACAGCTACATCAAATAACATAAAGAGCCTCATACCAGTTCAAGCCAGCTTGGTGACAAATGAATTTCAGTTGAATCAAGTTTTATCTAACTAAAAAACAAAAACTAAAACAAAAAACTTTCAGTTCTCAGAGTTTTATAGATTTTAAAATCACAGATAAGGATTATGGATCTGTACCACCTGGTCCTGGTCATGCCTTACAATTAATGTGTTGATTAGGGCTGGGGATGTAGCTCAGTGACAGAGCACTTGTCTAACATTTGTGAGGCCTGGGTTTGATTCTCAGTACTGGATTAAAAAGGGAGAGAGAGAGAGAGAAAAGAAAGGAGAAATTAGAAACTGATTTCATTAAAATAAGTGTGTTTATCAGATTTAGAGTGCAGTCAGTTCTGCTATAACTTGCTTTGAAAAACACAAATTATTCCAACATAATTGATATATTAAGGAACAACTGAACATAACTCAAATTTCACATTTGCTTACGCATGATTTTGTCTGCAAGAAATGCTAGATGAATGTAGAAAACTGTATCCCACAGAACCAAGATGGGTGGGAACACACAAAACACACACACATACTTCAAACATCTAAGAGTTACTTCCATTCATTGAGTATTATCATCCTAAAAGGTTGTGTTTTGCTCTTCTTGCAACTTGAGAACTTTTCTGTATAAAGAAACACTCATTCAACACCCCAAGCTTGTCTAAGCATCCTGGTTCAAAATGCCAAGCAGTGCATAATAAAAGGAAAACACTGTCTATATGCAAACACTGATCAGAAATCACCAAATCCTGCAGAAGTGGCTCCTTTTAGCGCTGGCACTGGCTGCTCTAATCGTCTACAACATACCTACAACTTCTAAAGTTAGCTACCCAGAAAGCTATCAAAAAGTGTTCAGTTGCTATGTAGAAGTTAATTGAAGAATACGACTATTAATTGGGTCAAACTTTAAATTTTGATGAAAAAGGTACCTATTATAAACAAATGCCCCAAAGGATCCATGTCTCAAAGACTAAAAAAAAAAAAAAAACAACTCTGAGATTTCAGGCTATAGAAGATCACTCAACTCTGATGTTTGGTGCCAATACCAAACTGAGAACCACAGGCTACCTCCTTCCACGTCGGGTGTTTCAGTCTTCTGTGTTTCAGATAACCCTCCTCCCACTTCACTGTAGTACACATGATGCAATCCTTCTAATGTCCACATTCATAAGTAAACAGCTCTTTGTTCAAGAGAAAGTGCCATATTTCATGTACTATACATTTTTTTCTTAATCTTTTAACATGGGTACAATTGTGCTATCATTTTTATTAGGTTTCTATTTTTATGTGTCAATGATGAAATATGTTCCAAAGCACGACTAACATCTGTGAATTTAGTTTTCACATTAAATGAGGAAGATAATACAGTGAATCCATTATTAAGAGAAATGTCAATGTGTACTGAAGTGATGGAGAAAGAGTAGAAGGAAAAATTACCTGCTCATCATCTATCCCAGTGCTTGAGCAGCAGGATGAGGCAGTCAGTTGACTGATAGAAAATGACCTTACAGTTAAAAGTTAAGTTTCTATAATACAAAGAACACAAATAATTTTGTAGCACAGCTACCAAACTAGAGAACAACACTTCCCAAGACCCTCAAAGTTCCCCTGATGGAAACACAGTAGCAGATCATAAAGCCTTATTGAAACGAAGATCCGATTTGGGGAAGTCAAAAAACTCACTCCCTGCTAGGGAAAGAACCTACTAGAGATTTTGGAAAGATGCGTATCTGCTTCCCATTTAAAAGCAACTAGACTGGGCTCAGTGGTGCACACCTGTAATTCCAGCAGCTCAGGAGGCTGAGACAAGAAGATCAAGAGTTCAAAGCCAGCCTCAGCAATAGCAAGGCTCTAAGCAACTCGGTGAGACCCTGTCTCTAAATAAAATACAAAATAGGGCTAGGGATGTGGCTCAGTGGTTGAGTGCCCCTGAGTTCAACCCTCCGAGTACCAAAAATAAATAAATAAAAATAAAAAGACCTGTGAATGTGTCTCAGTGACCTGGTTTCAATCTCCAGTGCCAAAATAATAATCATAATAATAATAATAATAATAACAACAACAAGTAGTAGTAGTAGTAGTAGTAGCAGCAGCAGCAGCAGCAGCAGCAGTTTGTGGAGGACTCTTTTATTCCCAACAGGTTCACTGTTGGCACTTATCGAGAGAATTTAGCATTTGGCCGAATACCATTGCCCCCAAAGTTATTTGCATATACATATTTAAGGAATATATATTACCTAAACTGAAACAAATTAAACTCTTAGTACTCTAATGATGGCTGAGCTGAATCCACTGGACAGCTCCAGCTCATTAAAAAGGACATGAATGTTTGCCCCTTATTAAAAACAAAAGGTGGTGAGTAGTTGTGCTATGATAGCTCCATGGGAAAACTAACACAGCTGCTGATCTCTGGCTTCCAACTGGGCTGTGTGACTGGATGGACTGTTAACTCTATATGTGAAAGTTTATTAAACTCACAAAAGCAACAGAGTTCTGCCTCAGACTACTGCTGGGGTTCAGCGATTGAAAAATTGTCATACACAACTCTTGTTGCTGCTGCCAATAAGACAACAGATCAAGCCAGAAGAATAGTCCAAAGATTTAAATCTCTTACTTATGGGCTAGGGTTGAATTCAGTGGCCAACTGTATGCTTAGCAAGCACAAAGCCATGAGCTCCATCCCCAACACCAAAAAAAAAAAAAATACTGCAAAGCAGTTATCAACGTCTCCTACATTTATACATTAGACATTAGATTCTTCTGTTCTGTCTTCTCTAAGGTGACTACCCTGACTATCAACAGAATACAGAAAGCAACTCCTGTTTTGAAAGGTGGAATAACTTGTAGAGCACTTAGGAAACACAATTACTACCATAAACTAATTCAGTATAGTCAGCACATTATAAGGACTAACTAGTAACTGGACGATACCAACTTACTTTTTTTTCAACCATGTCATATGTTAAGAAAATCTATGTATTCTATGTTAAACAAAAGCACTCATATTGTAGATGCACAAAACAAACAAATGAAGATTTTTAAATAATTCTTACAAGGAGATAATCACTTTACAAGACAGTTCCGAATAAATTTTATTAGACATTTAAGTAGTCTAATGAAAATAAAATGGTTCAAGTCAGTATATGTATTTCCTAAATCTAAGACCAATTTAGGAGTGGCTTTTTTGTTTGTTTGTTTTTTGGGTTTTTGTTTTTGTTTGGTACCATGGATTGAAACCAGGAGTGCTTAACCACTGAGTCACATCCCCAGTCCCTTTTTATATTTTATTTAGAGACAGGGTCTCACTAAGTTGCTTAGGACTTTTCTATGTAGCTGAGGCTGGTTTTGAACTTGCAATCTCCCTGCCTCAGCCTCCCAAGTCACTGGGATCATAGGTGTGCATCACTGCGCCTGGTTGTGTCTTATATTTTAAAGAATCAATTATTCAAAGTTAGAATTTGACAGCTCATTTAAAATATGCCTATTCTTTACTAAGAAAGTAGCAAGGCCAAGGAACAGTAGTTCCAGAATACTCATATAGGTTTTATATGAGTATTCTGCAACTACTGTGTACTACTGTGTACTAAAAGTTATTTGGATTTGTTAATTTCTTTATATCTTCTGAAACTGTTATTACCTCACCATTGCTTATAATCTATGGAGAGATACAACTTCCTTTCCACTGACATCTCCCCTCATGTCACCAAATAAAAGCACATGAATTTTAAATTCATAAAAAATTGGAGAGAGAAACCATAAAACATTGTTACAACTTCCCAAAATATTTGTACTTTTATTCTTTATATTTAAAGCCTCAATCCTCCTATTTATCGCACTATTCAAGACTTAAATTTTTGTTATAAATACATTCTTTAGAGCATATTATCTGATGTTATAGGCCAAACACATTTCTGTTATTATTTTTAGTGCTATTTTCACCACACTGATTCTTCTTTTCCAGCCTACCTATTATAGTGACAGCCCTGTAATTCCGGTCCTTGAGATTATTTTATTTACTTAAAAATGTTGGGGTTGGGGATGTGGCTCAAGCGGTAGCGTGCTCGCCTGGCATGCGTGCGGCCCGGGTTCGATCCTCAGCACCACATACCAACAAAGTTGTTGTGTCTGCCGATAACTAAAAAAATAAATAAATATTTAAAAAAAAAATGTTGCTAAACAAGTTTGTAACAATTCCTAATAGTTTTAAAGCTTTACAAAAGTATATACTCTGCTAAAGTTTATAGATTATGTGCAATGCAATATAAATTTGTTTATTTGCTGCTGAGACCGTGGCTGAGTACTGTATTCCCAGCTACTAGGGAGGCGGAGGTGGTAGGATCAGCCTGGGCAACTTAGTGAATCCCTGTCTCAAAATAAAATAAAAAGGTCTGGGGATGTAACTTCATGGTAGAGTAGCTTTAGGTTCATCTCTAGTACCAAACAAAAAAATTGCTTATTTGCTTTCCTAAGGTGACAGTACTGTCCTTCACCTTTTAAAAAGTGAAGATATTTAGAAATGAGGCTGTTTTATATTCCAAGTTACTATATCTCATTCCCACTAAAATTGTTATAACTAACACCCATTACTAATTCTAAGTTGGCAAAGTATTCTTGACTGTTGTCCCATAATCCCATCTGTGCATTTATTGTATGTACAATAAATGGCTGTCATATTATCACAGAATACTGTACCTCTAGTACTCAACAGGATCTTAAATGAATAAGATACAGAATCAATATATTTTGATGAGAGGGAAGGTTAAAAAAAATAATAATAGTTGACTTTAAGGGTCAACTATAACTGGGCATGGTGGCACATGCCTGTAATCCCAGAGGCTTGGAAAGCTGAGACAGGAGGATCGTGAGTTCAAAGCCAGCCTCAGCAACAGTGAGGTACTAAGCAACTCGGTGAGACCCTGTCTCTAAATAAAGTACAAAAATGAGATGGGGATGTGGTTCAGTGATTGAGTGCCCTGAGTTCAATCCCTGGTACCTAAAAAAAAAAAAAAAAAGTCAACTATGATACTCCTACTTCTACCCAAAATGTGTATGATATGTTATAGTAATGGAATACACAGATGTGTTATGTCATTATCTCTAAGTGATAAAGTGTATCTCATCCTCTTTACTCTTTATAGAATATTGCAAGTTTTCTATAATTGACATTTACTATCTTTGAATCACAAATAAATATATACATATTTTTGGCTTTTGTTATTAGTTCCACTTTTTCTCCCCACAATCTGAATCCCAACCAGTTTCAGAAAGGCAAGGACAGTTGTGGTTTCCCCACTGGAAAGTACCAGATGTCTGGAAAGGGTGGGGGTGCATCTGGAAATTGAGCTTTCCCTTCTTCACAGTTTTGCCCTGGGCCAGTCCTGCCCAAATTCCTAACCCTCCAGCCCACCCAGGCTCCCAGGACACTGGTTCCAGGACCTCCTCCCACATGCATGGCACTTGGCTAGACTTCCCTTCCAGATGTACTGCTAAGTGTCTGACCAATCGCTAAAAGGGTATTGTGTATGTAAAAACCAAATACCAATCTCCAGGTCTTAGATCCTATCCTCTTTCTTAGAAAATCCAGCCTTAATCCAGTTTGCATTTTTCCCCCAAAGCAGCTTATTCACTAATGGAACAGTCAGATTCTTCCACTTGTTCATTTGTTCACACAGAGAAATCTGCCCAGGAGACCACCTGTATCGGAAGGGCAGTGGACTAAAGGGTTGTTTTTTTGTTGTTTGTTTTTTTAAAAAACAGATTTTCGGGATAACTCTCAGGATTTTGCACATGTCAAAGTCTCACTTTTCCATATAATAATGTGTGGCCTCCACAAGGTAGTTCCCTTGTTCTGTTGACAAGTCCCACTGAAGGGTGGAAAGAAAGAAAATATGTATTAGTTGCTAAAATTATGAGATTTCATTTTCTCACTTTGTCTTCCTAGCCCTGACACTCAAACACCAAAACTTTCTATCCATCACCCAATATTTCCCTTACAGAAATTTCTACCCGCCCTAATTCTAAAGTAATTTTTCAAATGTAACTCCCATTGATGTTAAAAGAAATTTGATCAAATAAGGAAGTACTAAACTGAGTTGAAAGGATACAATATATTATGTAGTTAATTTGTAAACTGGAGTGATTTCTGCCTAGTAGCTAAATGGATCTCTTCTCAGAAACATTTAACTTTTAAAACTACTAAATAAGTTTCAGGAGATACTCCAAAAGTACTTTTGCTTGAAATTGGGTGTCATACGGCATACCTGTAATCCCAATGACTCCAGAGGGTGAAGCAGGAGGATTGCAAGTTTGAGGCCAGCCTTACCAACTTCTTTAGGCCCTAAACAATTTAGTAAGACTCTGTCTCAAAATAAAAAATAAAAAAAGGGCTGGGGACATGGCTCAGTAGTTAAGCATCCATGGGTTTAATCCCCATACAAAAAAAGTTAAAAAAGAGTATTTTTACTTGATAATGTTTTTTTGTTTGTTTGTTTGTTTGTTTCATGGGGGGGGGTGGGGGGCAGGTATCAAGGATTGCACTCAGGCGCACTCGACCACTGAGCCACATCCTCAGCCCTATTTTGTATTTTATTTAGAGACAGGGTCTCGCTGAGTTGCTTAGTGCCTCACTTTTGCTGAGGCTGGCTTTGAACTCTTGATTCTCCTGCCTTAAACTCCCAAGCCACTGGAATAATAGGCATGTGCCACCATGCCCTGCTTGAAAATGTTTTATTTTGCTTCATTTTACTACCCTATTGATGTCTAACAATGGAGCTGTAAATAAGAAGCTGTTTTATAATGTAAATTACTTGCAATATGAAAGTCTTCCTAAAAAAAAAAATGTCTTAAACAAAAAAAAAAAAAATCTTTTCACGAATTTCTTAACCTGGAATGACCCAAACCTGAATTATATACTTAACCTATTACCTCAGGCAACGTCGATGTTACAGCAAGCCAACATTCTCAGCTGAAAATTAACAGCATCACTTGGGAATAAGTATCGATCTCAGTACAGAAGAAGAAAAGCTGATCAACAAAGTGCACAAAAAATATGTTTGTTTCATAACAACAAGCTCTTCCATGTCTGGTAGGAGGAGTTTGAGGAAAGCCTTGGATACTGCGATATTTAGGAACTCACAGGTACGTGCACACCATCCCGAATGGGGGGTGGGGGGGATGGGGTGGATGGAAGGTTGAGGAAGAAGAGTTCAGAGAGGTTCCTGATGTTGCAGATGTGTGTGTGGTACATTTAGAAACTTCCATCCTCTGTTTTTATTGGCTTGTCCTTTTCTTGTTCTTACTTATTCCAAATTCAGCATGACCTGGTTGAGAACACTAAAGCAACTTTACTTTCCTCAGTTTGATCTTTAAGGGTTACTGGGTTATTATTTAGTTATTTCTTTCCAACAACTTATGTGGCTGATCTGATTTTTCAGAGATGACTATTTCTTTTAAGCCCTTAGGACAGTACACGTATTCTTAGGCACACGTATTCTTGGCATAGGTAACCCTGACTACGCCACAATGTCCTGAAGACTCTCCCTGTCACGTAGGTGAACAGAAAAACCACCAAATCAATCCAAAGAACTTCCAGACTTCTGAGGAATGCTGGGATCAGCCTTGATGAGCCCTTGCTCGTCTGTCTCCGGGTTCTGGTGGAATGACTCGATGATAATAAGATGACTCACCATTGTCTCATTAGTAATTATAAAAACACCTCTGTGTGTGTGGTTTAAGGAAAGAAACAAAAAAGACTAGAAGTAAAGCTGTTTTGAAGTAAATTTCAAGTAGGCCTGAATTCTGTTTCCATTAAGATAAAATCAGTTTTTAAGCCTCTTTTCACGGCTAAAAGCTGTTCTGAAGTCCATCTGATATGGTCTCTTATATCATGAAAATCTGGAGCACTGTTTATGCGTATTGGAACACAAGTAGACATAGTGAGCAGGCAAGAGAAAAATTATAGCTAAGCTTTATCGAGGAGCTACTATGTGCTCTGTTTCACACAAGAGGAAGCGAGGGCTCAATATGCCTGCCCTTGCCTGGTCAGTATGGCTCCAAAGAGTTCCCACCATGTTCTAAAGGAAGAGTT
This sequence comes from Marmota marmota marmota, assembly GCF_001458135.2. NCBI lineage: Eukaryota > Metazoa > Chordata > Mammalia > Rodentia > Sciuridae > Marmota > Marmota marmota. The sequence goes on from NW_026000075.1 coordinate 1,521,217, forward strand.
CTTTTCCATCCAAGCCTCTTCACTCTTTGGAAAGTAATTGTTAGATGTAGTAATATGCGTTGGGGCCTGGGCTCTGGTTACAGATAATCTGCCACTCATTGATGTGTGATCTGAAGCAAGTCACAGGCACTCTTTAAGCCTCAGTGCTTACATTTTTAAAAATACAGACCTTGACGCTGCTTTTGTCAAAGGGTGGCCATAAAGCCTAAATTCAATAATGTTCATTAAAGCCCTAGTTCGTATTAAGTATTCAGTAAAGGGCTATTATTATGAACTATTATTATTGTTCAATGGCTCCAGAGATGGTTGCCCTGTGGCTTTTTACTTCATAATTGCAAAAAACTAAGTTCTCCCTCCCTCTCTCTCTTTCCTTCACTCTCTCTCTCCACCTTTCTCCTCTTCCCTCTTTCTTTCCAATTTTCTTTTATATCATCAGTCTCTTCCTTCTTTGAAATTTTCTGTTGAATTTCATTAAAGTTTTGTGTTTTATTATAGAAAATTTCAAACATATAAAAAAATCAGAATAAAAACTCTGAAATACCCGTGACCCAGATTCAACAATGTTCAACTTATATAATCTTCTAAACATTAACTCTGGATGAGAAAAATAAAGGCTATTTTACCATTTCACTTTGCTTATTATATAGGATCACTTAAGTTTCTCTTATTAAAATCCCAACTATCCCAGTAAACATTTTCAGACATACACTCCTTACAGCTTAATTTCCCTTTAGCTAATTTTTTTTTTTTAAAAAAGTAGCCCAGTCTATCTGGAATTATAGTTTATAGTAAAACAAGCTGAAAAAAAATTACAAAAGATATATGATTCCATCAAACTCTCCATCTCAGCATGGAATCAAGACAAACATATAAATTGAGTAGGGCCTGAGATCTGTAAAAAGTTTACAAATCTTCAAGGAAGTTTTTTTCCTGAACCTGATCCAAGGGTTGGATTCTAAACAAAATACAAAGAAAATGAGTTACACCAAGCTTTGTCCCCCAGTTAGAAGAATTCCCCATGGCTCTATCATTGGAAATTGGGTCTTTGTCTTCAAATGTGGGCCTCCAAAGTCTAGGTTGTTGGTGCAGAACCCCTGAAATCATTACAAACCACATCTCATGGACTCTGAAAGTGGTTTCTTAGTAATGGCAAACTAATTATGTGATTACTAGACTCCCTTCATGTGTCATTAGTCATAGGAAGCTGGAAGACATGCCTGTTTTCAAGGCAAATTGCTCATTTTCAATTTTGCCTCAAAATGTAGATTCTCATTTGTAGGTCCAAACTGAAAAATCCAAGCCAATTTTTCAATTAAAACTTCTAAACCGCCATCCTGAGCCAGGCCAGCGAATGGTCAGTGATGACTAGCAAACTCTCCCCAAACAGGAGACAGGAATAAAAGACTGGAGTCTTCTTTGCCTTCAAATGCTTGTGGGGAATTAAAATCACAACCCCTTCGATTCCCACAACTCAGAAAACATAGCATGACTATTTTTTTCCCCCTGAGGAATCCATGGCACACTAAGTTTGTGGCTCCACTGATTTGATAGTGACAACTGGCTTCATCCTCAAATCCACATAAACATGCCCATCCTCTTCAGTCCTCTGTTGACCTGGGAATCAGGAAGACCACAGCAGAGAGAGGAACATGGCTAAGAGACAGCTTAACCGTAGCAGGATGGAGAAGAACACACCCACATGTGGTATAAAGAGAAACAGGGCCCCATCTGGGTGGGAGTAGAGTATGGCTGTGTGAGAAGTCAGGGAAGAACGACAGGCCCCCAAACTTGCTAGATCAAGAAGTCCTCGGGGCGCAAACCGCATCCCGTTCATTTTTTGTAACCACAGTGCTTGGCACACAGTAGGAATGCAATGAATGTTGAGTAAATTCAATTGAAATGAGAAGAAACAGATTGACCAATGTAGCTTGTAGTGTCTCTAAACAATTAATCCTTGAGGTTCTCAAAATCATCTGAGAGTGGCTTGCAGGCTCGGTCATAATTTTCAACTAATGACAGCTCCTAAGACCAGATACAAATTTCATTAAAACAGCATGCGAGCAGCTAGAAGAGGAGCAAATGTTCTAGATGATCGGTGTTATTACCAGGATCATAGGACTGAACAGGAGAGAGGTTAATTACACTCTATCAAGCTTTGGCTATGTGATTTTCTTTCTGGGAACAGGAGCAAATCTGTTTCAGATCTCAATTGGTGTGATAATAGGCAGTGTTGTAGACAGTGTGCGGCCAGGACCCAAGTACCAGCTGTTGGGATGGTCAGCTGTGGCCAGTCTGGGTTCCGCAGGCACACTGTGGAGTGTGACACACAAAGAGGTGCACATAATCAGCCTGCAAGAATGTCCATCATGTTTAAAGAAATTGCTTGGGCCGGGCTTTGGTCCATTTTGTACACCTCTATGAAACAGTCTTATTTCTAAGGTAACGTTTGCTGCTTTAAGTTCCAAATAATCATCAAGTTCCATCTTGTTTCAGCACCCAACTTGGCATTCGGGTGTGGCCTCAGCAAACTGATAACGATTACGCACTTTCTCTGACCTTATCCCAACTTTCCTGTAAACCTGTATGGTATGAAAAACAAAACATACACAATGGTAACCTAATACCAACTCCAGCTCTGGGGTGGCTGCTAAGTTGCTCCATTGTGTCTCGAGAAATGCTTTTTGCTACTGCTTTTATGGAGTCAAAAGAGAGGGTGTGACACCAAAGGTCCAACAGACAGGACTGTAAATGGCATCTTCTTTCATAAGCCAAGCATGAGCTCTGTACCAATAAACATCTGGGCCTTCATTGTTGAGCGTCTGAGGATCAGGAAGTTTGGGTAGGAGAGACAATGGGAAACCCTACAGACAAAAATAATTACTTGAATCTGTACAAGTTACACTGGCTGTGTTGATTTAAGATGCTCAGTTAGCTACTGTGTGGAGTCAGGGCTTGATTTCTTTTTGTTATATTTACCTTTTTCCCAGGTGAACAAATGGAATAAGTTCAAAACCAGAAACTGGAGAGGACGTAAGCCAAGTAGGTGGGATATAATGAGTTAAGCCTTTAGTCTTTACAGAAAGCTAGACTTTTGGGGAGTAATGATAATGATAATAATAATAACAACAACCACAACAATAATAATAAAAAACACTGACTGGAGACTTGAACTTCATGCTTTTATCTCTGGGAAGACAGCTAATTAGATATTGTCTTTACAATGTCTTAGATGAAGCTCTCTTCATGAAAGGACACAGTCTGACTGTCTAAATATAATGTTCATATTTCTGAAGCTATGTTTCTTTTATTATGAAAAACAAAGTTAATTTATGTTTCACTCTTTTTTTTTAAAAAAATAGTACGGGGGATTAAACCCAGGGGCACTCAACCACTGAGCCACATCCCCAGCCCTTTTTTTGTATTTTTAAAAATATTTTGCTTAGTTGTAAATGGACATAATACCTTTATTTCGTTTATTTATTTGTATGTGGTGCTGAGGATCGAACCCATTGCCTCACACGTGTGAGGCAAGTGCTCTACTGCTGAGCCACAGCCCCATCCCCCTTTTTTTGTATTTAATTTTGAGACAGAGTCTCACTGAGTTGCTTAGCGCCTCACTAAGTTGGTGAGCCTGTCTTTGAACTCATGATCCTTCTGCTTCAGCCTGCTGAGTAGCTGGGATTCCAGGAGTGCACCTGCTTTGGGTTTCTACAAACTAGCAACCTGGCATGCTGACTGTTTTAATAAAATTTGTATCTGGTCCTGAGAGCTGATATTAGATGAAAATTATGGCTGAGACTGCAAGCAATTCTCAGATGATTTGAGAACCTCAGTGAGTTATGTTTAGAGACATTACAGGTATGTGTCTGTATCCCAGCTACTCAGACTGAAGCAGAAAGATCCCAAGTTCAAGGCCAGCCTAGGCAATTTAGCAAGACACTATTTCACAATAAAAAGGGCTGGGGAGGTAGCTCAGTGGTAGATCACCTCTGGGCTCAGTCTCTAGTACCAAAAGATGAAAAAGCCAGGAGATAAGAGAAAAGCAGGTGTGTCCACCCTGAGAAGGGGTGCTATCTTAGTTCCTCAGGTCTCCCATTAGTCAAATGAAGGTGATAATGCCATCCCAGCCTTCCTCATGGAATTGTTGTGAGCACAAATGAGAAAAATACAAGAAAGAGCTTTGAAAATCTGAAAGATATAAATGCCCAGATGATGGATGTCATTATAATTCTATAGCTTGAAATCATACATATTAATACCCACGTGGGGTTCAGTCATCCTCTTGAAACATTACCTACTTCATTGACAGCCCCTGCTCCCACCAAAAAAAAAAAAAAAAAAAACAAG
>NW_026000075.1:1525581-1529366 GCF_001458135.2 Marmota marmota marmota
CATAAAAAAAAAAAAAAAAAAAGGCAAGGCCTTGATAGGTAGAAAAAAATAAGCTTTTGAAAACTAGTAGGACGAAAAAAAAAATCCTGCTTCTACCTACACTTTCGTGGAAGATTCCACGTCATGCACCGTATGTTGGTTTTCTGTATGTTTCAGAAAATTTGCAAATATATCACTAGATCTATAAAATTAAAAAAAAAATCAAACAAGCAGGCAAGCAAGCATTGTATACAACAATATGCTGGCTTTTCTAGAATGCTGATAGAACTCTTCATTCAGTCAGCACACACCGTCTTCTTGTTTTAGTTCTTAGGAATGAATGAGTCAGAAATGGAAGCTCCTGGCAGACAAGGATCCTGGCACATGCCTTCACATATGGCTGGTGAATAATTGATTTAAAATAACCATTTTAAATGACACACATTCATTGCTGGTGTCAGGTTCATTGTTACGAGTCTCTGGAAAGCAATATGGCAAAATCTATTAAGAGTCATAAAAACACCCATATATTTTCAGCCAGTCATCACACCCCTGGGAATTTATCCTAAGGAAATAATTCATGTGCAAAGATGGCTGTGGCAGTTTCATATGTAAAAGTGAAACTGGTTAAATGTTTCACTGTGGTTATCACATGTAAGTATAAAGATAAGGCAGCAACCCAGAGTTATATTAATAATAAAATGTTAAGCTATAAAGGAAAAATATGAAATGGTATTCTAACATTACTAATAGTCTAAAATTTGAAATGATATGCAAAAATAAAAATAATAAAATGAGATGGGGCTGGGGTTGCGGCTCAGTGGGAGAGTGCTTGCGTAGCGGGAGGCACTGGGGGTTTGATCCTCAGCACCACATAAAAATGAATGAATAAAATTAAGTTATAAAAAAAGTTTATCTGTTTAAAAAATGAGATTATATAATAATTTACATTTTTTCTTAACTTATGCAATTAATTTTTGTTTCGTGGTTATTTGATTTGTTTTGTTTTTAGACTGGGTCTCTAGATGTTACCCAGGCTGGCCTGGAACTCCTGAGTTCAAGTGTCCCTCTACCTCAACCTCCCAGGTAGCTGGGACTACAGGTGCATCCTACTGTGCCATCTCTATTATGTCTTTTTTTTTAACAACTAAAACAAATATTGATTAAGATATTTTCCATTTGAATAGGCCTTTAAGATTTTCAAAATGCTGGCATGATCTTGGTTAATTTTTACAACCATTCTAAGTGAAAACCAAAGAAATTCAAGTCTAGAAATCCTCTCTAGGAAGTGGCAGCACCAGGACTTGACCTAACCCTCCAAATCCTTACTTCCTTTCCCTAAATAACCTGATTGAGCCTCATCTCAGGAAGACTGATTCCTCCAGCCCAGACTGGCCTGAACATTCGGGGGAAGTGCTTTACTGTAACCCAGCCTTGGAGGTGCTCTGGTATTATTTGAAGGTTCATTTGCCTAAAAATGTCTCTCCCTGCTTGCCTCTGGGTCTCATCTATTCAACAAAAGCTGAGCCTCCACCTGCAAAGATTTTTTTTCCTAGTACCCTAAGATTTTGTGGACCAGAAACAGTTTTATGGGAAATCACAGCATTCTTTGATTTAGTATTGGATAGCCTCTTATATCACACAAATGGCACTTAAAATATTGATTTAAACCCTTTAATAAAAAAAAAACAGCTTAAAAAAACAAACAAAACAAAACAATCAATTTAGCAGTCCACTCACAAACTTCATAAACAGGCTGAAAGCTATAATGAGTCACCTCCAAAATGGTAAATTTGAACACATAAATTCCAGAATGAGCTTCGTCCTTCAAATCTCAGGGATTCCAGTAAAACCTGACCTGCTCAGGTACACCACCAGTAAATCCAGCTGCACATGGGTAGTACTGCTGGGAAACCACTGTGTTTTCTTGAACAGCCAAAAAGAGAACACCGTGTAAACTTAATTACTAGGTCTGGGGATGCAGCTCAGTGGTAGACCACTTGCCTCACTCATGAGAGGCCCTGGGCTCCATCCCCAGAACTGGAAAAGAGAGAGAGAGAATTTATTCTCTCTGTGCTGAGAGTTTCCAGCTCTCCTGGTAACCTCATAGGGGTCACTGATGTGACTATCTCTGCAGAAACCAATCCAAAGGGGGAGTAAGTAAGATCCAAAAGAAAAACAAGGGGGACATGAGAAAAGAAGGACAAAAAGAGGAAGGGAAATATGTCAACCAAATGAAAAATGTCTGAGAGTTAATTATATGGGGCAATGGCTGACAAATTATTAGTGCTTTGATTTTATGAAACATTACATATAAAAATGCCTGGTATAGGTACCCATTTAGTAAATAGTAGATGAGAATGAGTTGAGCTTTATAGAAAATATTCTGGGTAGTAAATGTATATATTGTGTAGAATAACAGTATAATAAATGAGAAAAGATGGAATCAGAATATCACCATTTTGCAGCCACAAATGGATTGATCATCCTAGGCAAAGACTCAACAACTGCTAATATCAAAAAAGGAGAGAGTCAGTATGTGTTCCCAAAGGAAGAACCAAACACCACCTATGAATACTCATCCTGAAAGATAGCTGAATCCGAGTCTGGTCCAGCTTCTAAATCAAAATATCAATTTAAAAGGAAAAAAGCCTGATGTGGTGGTACATACCTGTACTACCAGCAACTTAAGAGTCTGAGGCAGGAGGATTCCAAGTTCAAAGCCAGCCTCAGCAACTCAGTGAGACTCTGTCTCTAAATAAAATACGAAAAAAAAAAAACTGCTGAGGATGTGGCTCAGTGGTAAAGCACCCCCAGGTTCAATTCCCAGTATCAAAAAATAAAAATAAAGGGAAAACAGAAAAACAAGTAATCTACAGGGATGTGATCCATAAAATCCAGGAAACTCTATAGGCCAAACTCTATATCCTGTTTGTTCAATACATAAATCACATTGTCTAGAAAGACAGAGAGAGACAGGACAGACCTTCAGAGAGAGAGAGAGAGACAGAGACACAGAGAGAGTGACAGGTGGAGAAACAGAGAGTGACAGGTGGAGAAAAAGATCTATTGATTAATAAACTCAGAAGAGTTATCAAAAAATTCATAATGTGTGGTCCTCATTTGGATGATCATTCACATAAGCTATAAAAGCAACAGGACATTTGTGAAACAATTGAAAACTTGAACATTGACTAGGCGTTTGAGATGTTAAAGAATTATTGTTAGTATTTTTAGATATGATGAAAGGCATTGTGGGTTTTTTGAGGACTCCTCCCCTTTTTTTTAGAGATAAATGCTTAACCATTTATGGATTAAATTATACGATACCTTGTATTTGCTTCAAAATAACAAATGTGAAGAGAATGGAGGATTTAGAAGACACAAGAATATTTATGAAACTTCGTGGGGGTTCACTATAATGCTCTATTTTTATTTATTTCAAATATATATATATATATATATATATATATATATATATATATATATATATATATAGTTGTAGGACACAATACCTTTATTTTATTTATTTATGTGGTGCTGAGGATCGAACCCAGTGCCCCATGCACACAAGGCAAGCACACTACCACTGAGCCACAACCCCAGCCCTCAAATATTTTTTAATAAAGAGTTGTGGGGGGTAGCTTGTTTTTGCTTAAGAACAATAGTACCAGCAGGGTGTGGTAGTACAGGCCTGTAATCCCAGTAACTCCAGACGCTGAAGCAGGAGGATCTCAAGTTCAAGACAAGCCTCAGCAACTAAGTGAGATTCTGCCTCAAAAAAAAAAAAAAAAAAAAAAAAAAAA
>NW_026000075.1:1529390-1596959 GCF_001458135.2 Marmota marmota marmota
AAAAAAAAAAAAAAAAAAAAGAAAAGATGCTAAAGATCTAACGGTAGAATGCCCAGTACCCCCCCCCAAAAAAAAATCCCTTCTTCCCCTTCTTCTGTTAGTAAAGTAAAATGGTTTGATATGATAGCCTGAGCTATAACAGCACCACTTTGATTGTGCGTGATGCAGAGAATAGACCCCTGGGCCTCATGTGAGCACTGTGCTGCTGAGCTGCCTTCTCAACTTTGCAAAATTTTTTGAAAAGAGAAAGAGTTGTCTTTGGTAGATTACAGAATAGAGAACAATGAATAAAATTGCCCATCACTTTCTCTTAAATGTAATTGCTGTTTTCTTTTAAACAAAGAGAAAGAAAGAGATGGGAGGAATATAAGAAATAAAGAATGGAATTGATGTAAGGAAAGAGGAAAGAATGGTAAGAGTCACCATGAGGATGGAGGTGTATAGACTGGATTTGAACAAGCAACTTGAAAACAATCAAGTAAGGCCATGGAGTCTTGGGTTATGGTGAAACCATGGTGTTGAAGATGGAATACATCTTCAGTCAGATGGCTCTTGGTTCCTTAGCAGTACATGTTTCTAGGCCCAATGACTTGAGTTCTCTGACCTCAGTATCCACATCTACAAAAGGAAGGAAACCATGCCTACCTTGCAGAATTTTTGTAGAGATAAGAGACCAGGTATGTGAGCAATTGTTCCACAGTGGGCCATGGAGGTCTGAATCATCACCTGCCTCTCAGGCTAGTAAGCCCAAGGTTTCACTAACTAAAATAAGTCAAGTAATCAATGAAAAGACCAAAGATGCCAGGTCGGCAATGGTTCATGGTTCTATGGTTCATGGTTCCATGGCACATCTAAAACATTGCCATTTATCCATAAGACTGTACCTAATTGCCCATTCACTTACTGCAAGGATACCAAGGAAAAATTTAGCAAAGGTGATGAGCAAGTTCACAATGTCTCTGCACACTAAAATGGATTAGGATGTTGTGCCCAAAAAGTGGCCTATATCACTTCAGATATTTTGGACTAAAATTCTTATATCAAAACACTCACCAGCTGGGCGCAGTTGTGCATGCCTGTAATCCCAGATGTTTGGGAGGCTGAGGCAGGAGGATCACAAATTCAAGGCCAGGCTCAGCAATTTAGCAAGGTTCTAGCAACTTAGCAAGACCCTGTCTCAAAAAGTAAAAAGTGCTGGGGACATGGCTCAGTGGTTAAACACCCCTGGGTTCAGTCCCTGGTACCGAAAAAAATATATATGTATATGTATATAAATATATATTATGTATACATATATATTTATATATAATATAAATGTTTTATATTACATATATTTAATAATGTATTATGTGTATTGTATATTCACATATAATATAAATATTTTATATTCATATATTATATAAATATTTTGTATATATTATATAAATATTTTATTTATATATATATATATACTTCTATGTAAATGTATGTAAAATGTATGTATATATTCACCACCAAAAGATATTTAGCTAAAAAAACTTTTTCCATAATGAAGTCAGTTGCCCTTCAGCTTGTAAAACATCAACTCCACCCTGAAATGCTTGCCTCCTGCCAATGTATTCATTTACTATATAATGTGGGTTTTGAGCTGGGAATAAGGATGAGTGCCACATTCCAACATATTCAGGACCAAAGGTTATGACTTTCTGAGGGATGTCTGGGTGCTTCCTATTATTTGATTCTTCTGTAACTATGCCTCAGTTGATGCTAAGTGTCAAATGTAAAAGTGAGAATTTCAGGGTCTAGGGATATAGTTCAGTGGTACAGTTGTTGCCTATGCACAAAGGTCCTGGTTTCCATCTCTAGCATTGGGGTAGGGGAGAGGACTCACTAAGAACACCATATGATGTTTTGTTTTGTTTGGCAATGCTGAGACGGAGCCCAGGAATGCTGAACTACATCCCAAGTCTTTTCATTTTTTTTATTTTGAGACAGAGTCTCACTGAGTTGGTGAGGCTGGCCTCAAACATGATCTTCCTGCCCCAGCCTCCCGAGTAGCTAGGATTATAAGAGCTACTGACCCTCTTTCAGAAAAAAAAAAAATTTTTAAAGGGTTCAGGATATACATCAGAGGCAGAATGTTCCTTGGTTCAATCTATGGTACTACAAATAATAATAATAATAATAATAATAATAATAATAATAATAAATGGAGATAATTTAAAAATAAATTGTATTATAATTATTACTAATACAGAAATGAAAAGTAATGCACAGTTTCTGTAGTTTAAAATACAGATAAACCAACAAACAAAAATTAAATTTCCTTTTACTTTTAAAACATTTTTTTAAATTAAATTTCCCACTTTTCTACTACCCATGGTTAACTAATGCTAGTGTTTTAATATATTTTGGAATATATTTAATATATTTGGAATATATTTTTCAATCTTTCCATAGGTCTCATTTATTCTTTCTCACGGGTAAGTTTTTTTTTTTTCTGAATACAAGAATGCAGAACCAATGCTTTTTTCATATAACAATATATCATAAAATTTTCCTACTAGCCTCTACTGCATCATTCAAAATACCTATGTATTATCCCATCATATGGACATGTAATTTGTTTAACAATCCTTCATATTTGACACTGCAATGCTATTTATTTATTATATTTAAGAGGCAGAATCTTATTCTGCTCAGACTGGAGTGCAGAGCTTATTCACAGATGAGATCCCACTATGGATCAGCATGTGAGTCTTGATTACTCCATTTCTCACCTGGGTAAGTTCGACCCTCCTTAGGCAACCTGGTGGTCCCCCACTAGCAGGAGGTCACCATATTTATGCTAAACACTGCAGACACACGATCTTTATAGCACACTAGAGCCCCAAGTCCTATGCTCAAACAATCCTCCTGCCTCAGCGTCCCAAGTAGCAGGGATTACAGGTGGGCATTACCACAACTGGCTAAATTCCTATTTTTTTTTTTTTAGTAACAAAATCTGATTTCGTAAAATAAAATATATCAGTGACTGTCTGAGAACCTTGTGCTTTAGTAGTTCCAGACCTAAACCTGCTGAGCAAATAGACTAAATGCAACCAAGAAAGCCCAGGTCTCAAGTTCAAAAACCCCTTTGAACTCTGGCAATTCCATTCATGTGCCTCAGAAGACCTGCACCTGTGCAGCCACCTCCCCAGCTCTACTGGAATTCCCAAGGTGGGATGCCATACAGTGGCTCAGGCAGCTGTGCTTCTCTGGAATCCTGTGGGAGCGTTCATCCTGAGGTTCAAGCAATGTCATGTTTGCAAAGTCTGAGTCAGAACCTCGCCACCCACTGAATGAAAAGCACTTTTGCTCCAGCTTTGTTTCAAGATTTGCCACAAAAAGAAAAGGAGTGTGGTGGAGAGAAGAGAAACCACGGAACTTGGGGCATCTTTTCATTTCCAGCTGGGTGGCAGATGCTCCATCCCTTTGGGCTTCTGGGTTTCTCAGCACCAACTCCCATCAGACTTTAGAGCTGCTTTGACTCTCACGCAATCCTAGACATCCAAGGCTGTGCCCCAGGTGGTTTTGTCCTAAAGGAAGTATCCCTTGAACAGAATCAATAAACCAGGAAGCAACTGTGAAAGGAAGTCACAGGCCTGGTGGGGGTAGAAAGTAGTTCTCAGAATGCTGGCTTCTCCCGGTGTTGATTTTTCTGTATAAACAATGCAAGGCATACAGGCTGGCAGCAAAGATTCATTTCAAGGAAGGGGGGAAAAAAGGTGTACCTGCGCTTGCGTGTATATATATTATTTTTGTATGTATATAGGCATATTGATATATTAATATTTTGCAAACAAGAGGCCTGAAACAATAGATAATGCTTTATGGTAGAGGAAGAGAGTGAAAGAGACCTATGAACATAGATAGAAAGGGCAGCTGAGGCTCAGTGGTAGAGTGCTTGCCCAGCACATGGAAGGCCTGGGTTCAATACCCTAGTACTGAGGGAAAAACAAAACAAAACATGAGAGGGCACAGGACACTTATTAAAAGGGACGAAAAAGACTTGGAGAACTCTCTGCTAAACTGAGATTATCTCACTTCTTTTGAGTGTTTGCAATAGATGTGTTTTGTTTTTTTTTCCCCTCCAGGCAAATTAATTACCAGAAAAATATCCTGCCTCCCAGCTCCTTGTGTACTGCCAGACGGTACCTATCAAAAAGATAAGATCTTTCAATGAATTAAAGAAGGTGAAAGGCCAATCCCTCCTAGTCATCTCCCTACGATTTACATCAGTATAATTATATCTTCTATTGCTGGGGGAAATTGAGGATACCTACAGGGAAATGCTACTGATATATAGAAAGTTTCTTTTCTTCTTTTTTTGGGGGGGATAATTTTTTTATTGGTGAATATTATTTATACCGAATGGTGGGTTTCATGGTGGCATACTCATATATACATAAAAACATAATTTGATCAATTTGGAAGCCTCTTTTTAAATTACTGCAGAATACAGGGTTGCAACTCTATTTCTGGACTCATCACATGTATGTGCTTGGGGAGGCCAGAGGGAGTTTATAAACATGGAGATATTTTTTTCTTCCTGAACAAAAACCTCAAGATAGAATTGGATTCATGCTAAAGAGAAAAGGAAACCAGAGGCTTAATATTAATTCTGATGAGTCCTTAATTGTAATGTGCATGTGTGTGCTTGCACATGCCGAGAGGGGTGTGTGTCTTTAAGCCCACAAATCCTTCTGTATGTTTTATTTCCTTGCACAAGATGGCTTACCAAACAGATGGTGCCCTTGCAGTTGTTCTTTTTTTCTTCTTCTTCTTCTTTTTGCAGTTGTTCTTTAAATCACATTTAATTTGAGCTTTCAATGAGCATTACTATCCTTCTGAGGTTTCACTTCTTTGATCATGTTCATATTTACATTTTGTGTACCCTAGTATACTAATTGTATATGCTTATTATATACATATATGTACTTACACACAAATATGTGGTTATGTACCACACAAACTCATGTATATATACATATAATGACATAATTTTATTTAGCCAAGGGCATGTCTATGTTCTTCACCTTTCATCAAAGGATGAGCCAAACTTTAATTATTACCTGTTCTTCCCTGTTTAAACATTAGTCTCATGTGATGTATTAATTTGAAAATAGGCTCATGCTGCTTACTGCCAGGGATAAATTGGGAACTAAAAAAAAAAAAAAACTGTAAATGCAATTAATACGAACTCAGGTGCCCCTCTTCTCTCACAAATGGTCCGATTTTATCACTTAGGAATGAGACTTAGAATGTGATTTCATAGCCCATTTAATTCAGTTAGTGTCAGGGATGATCTGATGTGATTTGTAACTGCCTATTCTAATTTAAATTACCAATTTAAACATTGATATATCTTATTATTCAGATTTTCTCCACAGTATTTTGAGGACTCTTCATGGACCTTTAAAAATATTCAGAAAATCTGGGCCTCAGACTTGGGAACTTCCTCAATAGCATGTTCCAAATCTATCTTGGTAATAAATGTATCATTATGATACTCTGACTTTTGCTCTCCCATCTTTTACCACCAAATATCAGTTGATGTGTGTGTTCTTTAGATTGGAGATTACAAACTTTATAGGAGTAATGGAAAAGCATATCAACCTGGAAACTATGGGCTCAGTGTGATGAAACTTTAGAAACCTTTAGAAGTGGCCAGGCATGATGGTACATGCCTGTAATCCCAATGACTTGGGAGACTGAGCCAAGAGAATTCAAGTTCAAGGCCAATATCAGCAGTTTAGCAAGATCCTAATCAATTTAGCAAGACCCTGTCTCAAAATAAAAATTAAAAGGGCTGGGGATAGGGCTCCGTGGTTAAGCACCCCTGAGTTAAATCCCCACTATTACCTTATTTATAGGAGAGGAAACTGCTGCCCTAAAATGTTACATAATACCCCAATTTCAAAGGTTATGATAATTTGATCATAACTCAAGTCTCCTGAATGTCAGACCAGCTTCCCAATACATTTCTTCTGAAATATTTTACAAATAGAGCTCCCTCTGGAAGGTTATCTAGGATACCCAACGTTCTCACAGAGAATCCAGTGTCTCTTTAGGAATATATATGATGGCAGTCTGGCATCTGACAATGTATCTCCATCCCCCAAATTCATGGTACACTATATTGATATTCCTCCCACTAAAAGATGGAGTTCATGTTGCATCCCTTAAATCTGGACTCCCGTCTCCTACAGAAGTGATGCTACATGACTTCTGACACTAATCTTAAATGGTGACTCAGCTTCCCACTTGTCGTATATTTGTTTGTTTGATTTTTTGTTTGTTTGAGGGGCGGGGTTGTTTGTTCCTTTTGATTTTTGTGGTATTAGAGATTAAACTCAGGAGCACTCTATCACTGAACTACATCCCCAGCTCTTTTTATTTTTTCTTTTGAGTCAGTGTCAGTAAGTTGCTTAGAGCCTTTCTAAGTTGCTGAGGCCAACTTTGAACTCATGATACTCCTGTCTCAGCCTCCCAAGGTGCTGGAATTACGGGTATATGCCAAGGTGCCCAGCTGCACATCTTTTTTACTGTATATTGTCCCCCCAGCAGGTATTCTCTAATATGGACTTCTGCCTCAGATTTATATTTAAAATCAGAAATTTCCCTGAGTACCTAGACAGCAGAGGTGTCTCAATTAACTATTTTACTGCTTACTGAAGGAACAAGAAAGGCACACCAACAATGTTGGTTCTTCAGAAATCTTCATCTTGGGAGATTTTTCCTCGACCAATACTTCCACCTACTTATAAGATAATTTTGGATCTTGAATTAATCACAGTTATTAACGGTTTATATTTTATATTCTGCAAGTCTCCCAAGGAGACCTGCTGAGATTTCACACAACTCATTCCTTCATGTGTATGTGTGGGGCTAGAGATCAAGCCCTAGTCCTCCCATGCTCAACATGATCTCCACCCCTGAGCTACACCCCCGACCCCAAATCATTCTTTTTTTCTAAGTGTTGAATAAAATAGAATCAGAAATAGAACCACTGGTACAATATTCTTTTATTTCAGTAACAACATTTCTAACAATACCATTGTTCACCTCAACTTCACTCTATGTCAATCAAAATCATATTGTGGTAGACGTTTGCAATTCTGAAATCCTTCTTGATTTATTTTACTCACTCATTCATTTTTTTTCTTTTATTCATAAACATTTATGAAACACATGTGCCAGGCAGTGCACTAAGCACTAGAAACATAGAAATAAATAGAGCAGAGTATCTGGTATCAAGAAATTTGTCATCTATTGGTGCAGAGAAGATATGTCAACAAATAATTGCAGTACACAAATTTTAATATTTTAAGTAAAAATAATAAGTTCTATTATCATAGGACAATCTATGATAATAGAATTATTATCATAGAATTATGATACTAGTCTTATACTAGAGTTATCCTATGCTAATAGAATTATTATTATAGATTATTCTATTATCATAGAATTATCATTCTAACTATCATAAAAATTAGTCTACCTTTAAAACACCATACAGAATATATGAAGCCATGGGCTCTTTCCCCAGCACTGCAAAAGCAACAAAAAAGGCAATACATGCACACACACACACACACACACACACAAAAGACAAGCAAAATGGGGACTCTTTGTAACACCAGATAAACATCTAGAATGAATAAAGAACTACAAACCAACCACTCAAGAAAAAGAAAAGTGACTCAATTTAAAAGTTAAAAATGGGACTGGCAATATAGTTTAGTAGTGAGCACCTGCCAATCATGCCCTAAGACCCTGGATTGATTCCCAGCATCTCAAAATAAAAAGTAAAAAATAAAATTTAAGTAGTTAAATACATGAACAGACACTTGATGAAAGAGAAAATATAAGAGGTTGATTTAAAAAAAAAAAAGTTGCTTGACCAAATCTAAGCCTAAAAAACACTGCTGGAGGTATCACAATATCTGACTTCAAATTATACCACACAGCTATAGTAACAAAACCTGCATGGTACTCGTGTAAAAACAGACATGTAGACCAAGGATACAGAATAGAAGACAGACAAATTCACACATCTACAGTCATCTGATCCTTGACAAATATGCCAAAAACATACATTGGAGAAAAGGCAGTCTCATTAACAAATGGTCCTGGGGAAACTGGTTCTCCATATGTAGAAGAATGAAACTAGACCCTTATTTCTCACCCTGCACAAAAATCAACTCAAAATAGATCAAACACCTAGGTATTAGACCAGAAACGAGGCAACTCTATCAACACTCACTCCAGCATACAGGCACAAAAAATAGCTTTCTCAATAAAGCTTAGGAAATAATTCCAGGAGTTAATAAATGGGACAGCATCAAATTATAAAGCAAAAGAAACAATTAGGAATGTGAAGAAAGAACTACAGGAGACAATCTTTGCTAGCCACTCTTCTGACAAAGAATTAATATCTAGAATGTATAAAGAACTCAAAAAATTAACACCAAAAAAACTCAATTAATAAATGGGCAAATGAATGAAATAGACACTTCTCAAAAGAAGAAATACAAATATAAAAAAAAATGTTCAACATGATTAGCAATTAGGGAAATGTAAATTAAAACTACACTAAGATTTAATTTTATGCCAGTCAAAATGACAGTCATCAAAATCCAAACAACAATCATAAATGCCAGTTAGGCTGTCGAGAAAAAGAAACACTTTTTCATTGTTGGTGGGACTGTAAATTTGTACAACCACTTTGGACATCAGTATGGAGATTCCTTAAAAGACTAGACATTGAACCACCATATGACTCAGCTATGCCACACTCAGTATTTATACTACAGAATTAAAGTCATCACAATACAGTGATACAGGCATACTCACGTTTATAGCAGCACAATTTACAACAGCCAAATTTTGGTGTCCGTTATAACCTAGATGCCCATCAATGGATGAATGGATCAAGAAAATATTAGATAGACACACATACACGTATATGCACAGTGAGGTTTTATTCAGCCATAAAGAAAAATAAAATGAAATTATGTCATTTATAGAAAAATGGATAGAACTGGAGACCATTATGTTAAGCAAAATAAACCAAAGTCAGAAGTTCAAGAGTTGTTATGTTTTCTCTCATATGTGGAAGCTAGAGGAGAAAGGGAAAAGAAAGGTTGGGGTGCGGAGCACAGAAATCTCATAAAAACTAAAGGGAGATCAATAGAGGAAAGGGACCAAGAGAGGGAAGAGGGGAGGGAAAGGGGAAATGTTAGGGATTAATATTGGCCAAATTACATTGTTATATTGTGTGCATGTATGAATATGTAACAACAAATCCCATCATTATGTACAACTATGACTGTAACTACAAAAGTTACTTGGCCTCAGAGAAATGCAAATGAGGGCAAATTACTTTTTTAATAGTAGCAGCAGCAGCAATAGTAAATTCAGATTGGCAATAGATAGGTAGGATGCACATGGAATTCAATTTCAACTTAGTAGGAAAACAAATAATTTTATATATCACTGGTGGGAGTATAATGTGGTCCATCCATTTCCAAAGGCAAATCAGCAGCATCAAGAACATTTTGTTTTGTTTTGTTTGTTTTTGTTTTGTTTTAATTTTTGGTTTTTGGGGGAGTGGGGGCATGTACCAGGGATTGAATTCAGGGGCACTCTACCAGTGAGCCACATCCCTACCCTATTTGTCTTTTATTAGAGACAGGGTCTCATTGAGTTGCTTAATGCCTCGCTAAATTGCTGAGGATGGCTTTGACCTTGCGATCCTCCTGCATCTGCCTCCTAAGCCGCTGGGATTACAGGTGTGAGCCACCGCGTCTGACCATCAAGAACATTTTTAATATGTTCTCTCTAGACTCCATTTTTCTGCACATTTCTTTAGAAACTGAACAAAAGAACATGGCCAACTGGCACTGTAATTCACATCTGTACTGTCAGTTCCCCAGGAGGCTGAGGTAGGAGGATTGCAAGTTCGAGGTCACTTGGGCTACTTAGTAAGAACTTGTCACAAAATAAAATGAAAAACAAAGGGCCTGGAGGTCTAGCTCAAAGGTATAGCGATTGCCTAGCATGCATGAGACCCTGGGTTTGATCCCTAGCACCAGAAAAAAAACAAAAACAGGGACATGGCCAATGAATGCAGCTTAATGTTAGCAGAGAACTAGAAAAAGCTAAAGTGCCATAGATATAGAAGTAATTACTTAAGTTATGACATAGCTGCACCTTCTGTGCAGCAGTTTAGAATAAAATAGAACCTTAATTAAATGACATAAGACTCTTCAACACATTATACAGTTGTAAAAAAATGGCAAGTTGCAAAAATGATAGGTGCACACAAAACTATGCAAACAGAATATTTTTACTTGAAAACATTGTTTTTGCCAGACTCATGCCTATAACCCCAGAAACTCAAGAGGCTGAGGCAGGAGGATTACAAGTTTGAAGACAGTCTCAGCAGCTTAGCAAAACCCTCAACAACTTAGAGAGATCCAGGGTCAAAAATAAAAGGAACTAGAGATGTAAGTGGTAAATGGCCCCTAGGTTTAATCCCCAAAACAAAAATAAAAAATAAAAAGACTTTTCTATAGGGTTATGTATATGTAAGTACATGTAAAGGCTTAGAAGAGTCCACACAAACCCCATGGTAAGGGAGCATCTGAGTTGAGAGTTGCAGTGGAGAGTTGTAGTTGAGAGTCCCATCTGAGTTGAGAGTTGTTTTGTTTGAATTATTTTATAGAGAATGTTTTCATATTTACTGTTATTACTTTAAGTAATTTTTTATGATTTCATACGATTTTTAAAACAGTTGCCTTAGAGAACAAGTGCCCAAACAGGGATACATATATGAGGTTCTATGTGGCCCAAAGAAAGGTGAGATAATCCAATCCCTAAAGTTTCCCATTCTTTAAATACACCTTATTCTTTTTCTTCCAGAAATAAAAATTCTATATCTCAAGTTCATAACATAGATACCCGGAGACTCAGTCTGAAAAAAAAAACTCCTCTGGTTTCTGACAGCTTTAGAATGCGGGCTGACCTGAAGAAGTTAGAACAAAACGAAGGAGGCACTCATGGCAATGTGTTAATCCCCCCAGCAGCTGTCTGAGGTGTGAGCATTAGGAGCTTCATCTAGGCAGGGAAAAGGAGGAAAGGAGAAATTTGTGCCTTGCCCAGAATTGCTCAATGATCAGAAACAGGGCAGAGTTTTAAATCCAAGAGACCAACTAGGGTTGATTCTGCGTGGAAATCAAGAGTCAGAAGACAAGGTTTATAGGCATCTCCTATTCTCTCTCCTTCCCAGCGCAACCCTGTCCCCCCACACACACCATTTTATTTTGTTCTCCAAGTACTGGGGATTGAATCCAGGTTCTTGAACATGCTAGGATTGAACCTAGGTGCTCCACAACTGGGCTACATCTCCAGCATGTTTTCGTTTGTTTGTTTATGTGTGTGTGTGTGTGGGTGTGTGTGTGTGTGTTTTCTTTTTCTTCAAAATTGTTCTTTTTTGATATACATGATAGTAGAGTCTATTTTTGACATAATATACATACATGGGGTATAACTCATTCTTTTTGGGAGGTGGAATACCGGGAATTGAACTCAGGGCCACTGGGCCACTGAGCCACATCCCCAGCCTTATTTTGCATTTTACTTAGAGACAAAGTCTCACTGGGTTGCTTAGCGCCTCGCTGTTGCTGAGACTGGTTTTGAACTTATGATCCTCCTGCCTCAGTCCCCAGAGCCACTGGGATTACAGGGGTGTGCCACCTGGCCCGGCTTAGAATATAACTTATTCTAGTTAAAATCTCATTCTTGTGGTTGTACATGATAGGGAGCTTCACTGGTTGTGTATTCGTATATGAACATAGAAAAGTTACGTCCATTTCTTTCTTTCTTTTTTTTTTGGCAGGGATTACTAGGGATTGAGCTCAGTGGCACTCAACCACTGAACCTCATCCCCAACCCTATTTTGTATTTTATTTAGAGACAGGGTCTCGCTGAGTTGCTAAGTGCCTTGCCAATGCTAAGTCTGGCTTTGAACTTGTGATATTGTCTCATCCTCCTCAGCTGTTTGGGATTACAGGCATGCACCACTACATGCAGCACATCCATATCTTTATATATATATATATATATTTTTGATACAGGATCTTACTAAAATTGCCTGAGCTGGCCTTGCATTTGCAATCCTCCTGCTCAGCCTCTTGAGTAGCAGGAATCACAAGTGTGCACCACCACACCTGGCTACAGGCATCTCTGTCTCAAGAAATCCAAGGAGTCATGACTGACCTCCATCCAGTACGCTCCCTTCCATGGCAATGGGGCTCATGCCTACAGGACAACTGGGACATTTCAGTCTTTCCCCACTACAAAGCCACAGCCAAAGTCAGGTCTCCAGGAGCACTCTGAGCCTGATTCTCTGTGCCTGCTCTTCTGCACTTTAGACGTGAGCTCAGTGTGAATTACTGCATTGGAGGGTATCCTTTGCATAGCAATTTAGCCATTTTTATCTCAAGCTGGAAGAGAATTCAGTGATTTGAATAAATCTGGCATAAAATAAAAAAGTCCATTTTATTCCCCAGCTAGCTTCACAAGTAAAAAGTACCCAGAAATGATTGTGAATGCAATATGTAAATTCACAAATAAAGCCAAAGCTCTTGGCACCCTTATTTATTCCCAACAGGTGAATCAGGAGTGCACACTGGCAAGATGTGATGCTGAGTAACTTGGCTTTTTTTTTTTTCCCTTCCCTGATTTAACTGAGACCTGTAATGTTATTTGATGCAGTTTTCTGTATTTAATTAATTTAACATTCCAGATTTTTAATTTGCATTTAATTTAACATTTCGGGTTTTTAATTTACCAGATATTGTTTATCAAATATTCATTTCAGAGACTTTCACCGTATATACAGTGCATACCCCTCTTTAATTAGTGTGTGGTAAATTAATTCTTCTATCCTTGCTCCTTCATCAGATACTGGATTAAGGAAGTTGTGCTGGTTCAACACTGCACATAAACTCATTTATTAAACCAAGATGGTAAATTTCCTTGTGTATTTGCATTGCTAGTCTGCCTGCTTTCATGCTTAACCTGAAAAAAAAAAAGATTGTAGCTAAACCCAGAAATCTTTGATGACTTAAAACTGACTGCTCGGTTTGACAATGCAAGTGTTAACATTTTATATGTTATCCAGTATTAGATTCAATTCTGCTCTTGTCTCAACCTTGGGTACGTAATTTGGATGGCTCCCTTCCTGTTCTTCTTCTGTCTCTCTTTGCCCATATTATCACCCTCTTCCTCCTGGGGGCATTTGTCAAAATGAGATTACTCTGGTCAGAGCTGCCTGTCAAGTTTTCTCTAAGATTCAAATCACAAACTCACCTTTTTATCCCTAAATGTTATAACTTTCTTTCCTCTTACCTCCTTCCTACCCCAAAGCAAATAATAACCTGTCCCCTAATTGATACTGTGTTTGAATTCTGTTGGCAGGAACCAGTGTGGGAGCAGGAGCCTTTATGAGCTATTTGGGAACACATTACTTTCAACTCTGCACCCTAAACACAGCTGAGCACAATGCCTTGTACAAATAGCAAAAGAGGAAATGTGTTTTACTCTTCTGGAAAGATGGTTGGCTGGTTGGCTAGGTATCCATTGTGTGCCTAGCACCAAGGTAGTTTTTTTTTTTTTAAACTTTCCTCATTTTTTTATTGATGCATTATAGTTGTATGTAACAGTGGGATTTGTTGTTACAAATTCATACATGCACACACACAATTGAACAATATATAAGGGGCTAGAGATATAACTTAGTTGGTAGAATGCTTTCCTTGCATTCACAAGGTCCTGGATCCCCCCCCAAAAGAGAGAGAGAGAGAGAGAGAGAGAGAGAGAGAGAGAGAGAGAGAGAAACACAACTGAACAATATGTATAACAATTTTGCCAATATCATCTTATCCTCTTCCAGCACTTCCCTCCTCCCTCCTCTGGTCTCTTTCCTCTATTCTATTGATCTCCCTTTGATTTTCATGAGATCCCCACCCCCACCTTTCTTTTCCTTTTACCTCTCCAAGCTTCCACATATGAAAGAAAACATAACCCTTAACCTCCTGAGTTGGGCTTATTTTGATTAACATAATATTCTCAAGGTCTATCCATTTTCACCAAGGTAGTTCTTTAAATTGTGTTTTCCCTTGGGGCTGGGGATGTGGCTCAAGTGGTAGCGTGCTCGCCTGGCATGCGTGCGGCCTGGGTTCGATCCTCAGCACCACATACAAACAAAAGATGTTGTGTCCGCCGAAAACTAAAAAAATAAATATTAAAATTCTCTCTAAAAAAAAAAATTAAAAAAAATGAATTGTGTTTTCCCACTTAAGTATTTTTCATAATGAGAAATTTTCCTCACTTAATGGGTGAGGACACTGAGGCTCAGAGAGTTAAGTGGGAATTTACTCATGCTCTCACAGTTAGCAAGGAGTTAAGCTCAAATTGTCTGAACCCCAATCTGTCTGATCCCATTGTAATGATCACACATGGGCAAGACAGGCTATGTAACTAGTGGAACCCAGTGAAAAGTTCAATTCATGTCTCTTGTTTGAAAACTATTAATCATTTCAAGATAGGGACAGCAGAACATTAAACCTAACATGAGGTCCTTCTAAGCACAGCGTGTAGGATTTCACAGGTCCCACACTCAGGAAGTCAGCCCTGTACCTGGGGCTGACTTAGTCACTACTCATATAGCCATAGTCATTACTCAATTCCAGATCCTGCTTATCACTCCAGGCTGTTGCTACACTCAGAAAAATTGTGACAACCTATGTGTCAGAGGCAGAAACAGACCAGCTTCACCCTATCTAGAGGTCAGAAATTTGAATCTTGTTTAGATGCTTATAGAAAATTAGATGGGCCTTCTAAAATTGACAGAGATGGCCAGGTGCAGTGGCACACATGCTCATAATCCCAACTTAAGAAGCTGAGGCAGGAGGTTCAGAAGTTCAAGAGCAGCCTCAGCAATTAGAAGTTCAAGAGCAGGAAGAAGAGGCGAGAACGACCCCCGGACCGACCAAAGCCGCGCGCCGCTGCATCCCCGCGTCCAGCGCCTGCGTCCGGCTGCCGTCGCCACCATGCCCAAGAGAAAGGCTGAAGGGGATGCTAAAGGAGATAAAGCCAAGGTGAAAGACGAACCACAGAGAAGATCTGCAAGGTTGTCTGCCAAACCTGCTCCTCCAAAGCCAGAGCCCAAGCCTAAAAAGGCCCCTGCAAAGAAGGGAGAGAAGGTACCCAAAGGGAAAAAGGGAAAAGCTGACACTGGCAAGGATGGGAATAACCCTGCAGAAAATGGAGATGCCAAAACAGACCAGGCACAGAAAGCTGAAGGTGCTGGAGATGCCAAGTGAAGTGTGTGCGTTTTTGATAACTGTGTACTTCTGGTGACTGTACAGTTTGAAATACTATTTTTTATCAAGTTTTATAAAAATGCAGAATTTTGTTTTACTTTTTTTTTTTAAGCTATGTTGTTAGCACACAGAACACTTCATTGTTGTTTTGCGGGGGAAGGAGCATATGTCACTAGTAGAATGTCTCTAAAACTGGATTGCTGTGGGGGAAGACACCTTTCCCTTCTAGTTTTGAGAGACTTCCTCTTTGTTCCCAAGAGGAAGGGATTCCCTGATGTTGGCACACATAGCCACCTTGGCACAAATGCCTTATGGTATGGAAAAACTCAAACTCATCTGTATGTCCTCCTGTCCCTCTCTGCCATCGGCATAGACTTAATTCCCCTAAACTCAGACCTATTGGGACCTGATTCCCAACGATTGGTTTTACCAGTGTGTGGGGCAATCTGGACTTTCCAGTGACGTCATTGAGAATAGTGTCCCTCAGAAGAGCAGCAGTTCCTTTTCTAGATTGTGGATCTTCAGATTAATAATTTTTGCCATTTTCCTTTCATTTCCTGAAAGTCAGGGTCGGCTTGTGAAAAGTTGTTAAACAACATGCTAAATGTGAAATGTCAACCCTCACTCTAAACTTTCCCTATTCAGAGCATCAAATGAAGACTTCATTGGGTTTTATAGTGGCTTTCTGATTTTGGTAGTCCATTCAAGAAGGGAGTTTGAAAGTTGTTGTATACTGTTAACGATTGTCTGCCCATGTCCTGCCTGAAATACCATGATTGTTTATGAAAAGTATCTTTAATAAAGCTGGATACAGTTTGGCTTGGAAAAAAAAAAAAAGAAGTTCAAGAGCAGCCTCAGCAATTTAGCAAGACCCTCTCTCAAAATTAAAAAAAAAAAAATAGGACTTGGGGTGTAGCTCAGTGATAAAGCACCCCTGGGTCCAATCCCTAGTACCAAAAGATAATAAAATAAAAATAGGCTGAGTGTGCTTTGTGGGCAAAGAATATCTCAAAATACGATTCTATTCCATTGTCCCATGTATGTCTAGAAGTGACGGGAGGGACAGGAAATAGCTTGCTTTGCTCTGTAATAACTCACTAGCCAAATAAAACACACTCCTAAGAATCAGTATCCTGCCCTTGCTCTGCAGATTAAACAGAGTAAGCACTCAGGTACATGAGGAAGAACCAGATCCCGGATGGAAACAGTAAGGAGAAACGTGGCCACAGTCCAGCAGATGAGCCCAAGAGCTAGAGCTGAGAGTAGTGCCCAGAAAGAATTCTCCTCTTTGAGCCCCCATGAGCCAATATCACTAAGCAGTGTGGAATTCAACTCTTTCAACAGTCACCAGCTAAATGACTGTTCCTCTCTACCCCCAAAGCCATGTCACTTAAGCTACCGTTCTTTCCACAGGAAAGATAACTTGTTGAAGTGTTTTTAAAGATATATTTAAGGTATCAATCTCAGAGGTGGTGTCACTTATAAAATATCACAAAAACAGAGACAAGGAAGTCTTTGGAATCTTGTGGTCCATCACAAAGCAATATTGTCTCGCAGGCTTGGTGTCTGAGAAGGAGTGGCAAGGCCAATACAGAACAAAACCAACATGAAAAGTCATGAAAGATGAAGGCATGCACCAAGTTACAGGCATATACCTACTCTTTGGCTATGGAAAGCCTATTTCTTCCCCTAAGGGCAAGACTTATGTCTGTCTTGTTCCTTAAAGAATACCCTGGGTCTAATGCAGAAGGAGAGAAGGGAAGGAAGATGTTCCAAGGGAAAAGATAAACCCTAAGTTTAAAAGATACAACTACAGTCTTTGTTCCTTAGTCATTTTTTCTCATTTCAAAAATGGGTGATGGCCTTTGCATGAGCCCTTTGCTGAGTTATACATGAATGTGTTACACCATATTTAACTTCATCTGTCAGGAACTTTGGTGCCAGGGCATCACCTGAAGTCCAGAACTGAAGTGTGGGGCTGGGGTGAAGCTCAGTGACAGTGTGCGGGTATGTCATGTGTGAGGCCCTGGGTTCGAGCCCAGCCCTGAGGTTGGGGGTAGGGTGGCTTTAAGAAAAATTGAAATATAAGCATTGAACACTGGCTTTTTTTCCTTCATTATCTACTGTGTACTTCTGGCCATCTGAACGGCTATTGTGTTCCTGGGGTGCCCAGCCCAACAACAGTTCCCAAAGGGTCATCAGGAGATGCTGCTCCTCATTTGCTCTGATGCCCTCTTTTAAACAACAAACTTTTCATTTGGGATTAATTTTAAATTTGCAGGAACTTGGCAAAGATAGTACAGAGTCCCCATATACTGTTTCTCTGATGCTAACCTCTTACATAACCACGGCATTTATGAAAACTAAAAAATGAATGCTGGTACGCTACTATTAACTAAGCTCCAGACTTTATTCAACTTTTGCCAGCTTTTCTGATACTGTCCTTAAAAAAAAAAAAAAAAAAGTTAATGGCATTTTTGTATAGTTTTTTCTTTTACCGAAAAATTGAGCAAGTATTGCAAAGCCCCACGTGCCCACCGCTCCACCCTTCGTACACAGTTCCCCCTGCTATGAACAGCTTACATTTGTATGGTAAATTTGTTAAAACAATGAGCTGATATTGAAACATTATTATTAACTGAAGTTCATAGTTTGAATTGAGGTCTACTCTCTGTATTGTACAGGTCTGTGGGATTTGACAGATATCTGAAGATATTTGTCCACCATCACAGTATCATATAGAATAATTTCACTAAAGATCCCCTGTGCTCCACCTCTGTACCTCTCTCCACTCTTCTCCAGAACCCCTGGGAACCACTGATCATTTTATGGTCTTTTAGTGTTACCTTTTCTGAAAGCTCATATAGCTGGAATCATACAATACACAGCTTTTGCCAACTAGCATTTTTCACTCAGCATAATGCATCTAAGCTTCTTCCATGTCTTCTCAAATGGCTTGACTAATGTCCTTTTTCTGTTTGAGGATCCAAACCAGGCTACCACATTGCACTTGGTATAAAGGCATTTTTAATACCTCCTCTTCTGTGGTCAGTAATCTTTTCAAAGCAAGAAATTCACTGTAATGTTCTTTGGATCTATTTCTTTAACAAATAGGAGCCGAGTTCTTATTGTAGGTTGTGCATTGTCTTAAGCAAGGAATAGAAATTTGAATATGATATATAAAAGATCCTTAGCCAAGCAGGGTGGCACACACCTATAATCCCAGTGGCTTGGGAGGCTGAGGCAGGAGGTTCTCAAGTTCAAATCCAACCTCAGCAAAAGCAAGGCACTAAGCAACTCAGTGTGACCCTGTCTCTAAATAAAATACAAAATAAGGCTAGGGATGTAGCTCAGTGGTCGAGTTCCCCTGAGTTCAATTCCCTGTACCCCTCCCCCACCAAAAGATCCTTGCTCCCACACAGATTATAAAACTGTTCTTAAAATTACTGTTAATGGCTGCATATTGTTCCATTATTCCGTTATTCCCCTGCTGTTAACATCTTGCACTCATAAAAATTTGTTAAAAAACAATAAACCAATATTGAAACATTAGTCGTAACTGAAGTTCATAGTTTGTATTAAGGTCTACTCTTTGTGTTGTATAGTCCTGTGGGTTTTGACAGATGTTTGAAGACACTTGTCCATCATCAAAGTATCATAGAATAATTTCCCTAAAGATGCCTTGTGCTGCACTTGTCTCCTCCCTCCTCTCTCCTCCAGAACCCCTGGAGGAGGGTAAGTAGCCTGGCCCAGGTCATGCACCAGTAACTGGCAAACCTGGGACACTTCTCACTGATGCTGCATGAGTAATTCTGAAGATTAAATGAAACAACTTTATTAAGGATCTACTGCACAGAAGGCAGCCACATGATAAATTCTATGCTGCCTTTTACTTTGCTCTGGTTGGAAAGTTGTTACCTTCCTGGTCCTGGATTCTTTGGAACCGATTTTCTCCAAATGTTCCTGTTCTAAATAACATTGTAGCAAATACTTATCTTTGGCCATCATTATTATGTCCTTAAGAGAAAGTGTCGAAAATGAAAAATGAAGGCACTTTTTTTGAGCTCTTCAGTGTGTCATGCCATATTCCTGATCAGAAAGGATATAGCTAATGCCAATCTCTCCAGCAGTGAAAGTCCCTACCTTGCCTTTACGGTGACTGCTATCTTCCCTTTTGCATGTTCCCCCCACTCTCCTGGTTGTGCTCAGTTTCTTTGCCCTCCTCCCATGCAAGCAATCTTCGCAGCCAGCTCCCAGCTGCCAGCAGGCCTCTCGGCTGTAGATTGACTCATTCAATCTACCTCCCACCAAAACTCCTTTCTCCCTCTGGTGCCATGCTCTCATGTCGCACCTCTGAGCACTCCATTCCCTCAGGGCCCTGCACTTAACTTCTTTAAGCCCAGGTTTCTCACTGCAAAATTGACACACTCTAATAATGATAGCCAACCTTTATGTAGGGTTTGCATGCACCCAGGTGACCAAGCCATATTTCCATGACCCCAGGAGACGATGCTAGGCTGTGAACAGTATATAAAATGAGAGCATTTTTTTTTTTGTATGAATTTGTCTTAGGACCCACTGTCTTTAGTTCTTGGACATTTCACTTTGTTTTTGTGAGTACAAATTTAAAAATCCCTCACTGGGAAAAAAAATTATTGTCCTTATCCTAATCAACACAAGGATATATACTGGAATTAATATTAAGCAGCTTTCTGTCAATATGATGAAACATCTGAAGCAATCAGTTAACTAACAAAAATAAAAGGTTTAGCCAGACATGGTGGTGCATGCCTGTAATTCCTGGGACTTGGGAGGCTGAGGCAGGAGGATCACAAGTTCAAGGCCAGCCTCAGAAAATTAGTGAGGCCCGAAATAATTTAGTGAGACCCTGTCTCAAAAAAAAAAAAAAAAAAAAAAAAAAAAAAAAGATGGATGTGACTCAGTGGTTAAGTGCCCCTGGATTCAGTCCCCAGTACCAAAAGATTAAAAAAAAAAAAAAGAAAAAGTTTATTTTTGGTTCACAGTTTTGGAAGTTTCAGCTCAGGTTTCAGTGGCCCCATGGCTCTAGGCTGCCCAAAAGGCAGCACTATCAGAGGAACTCCTGTGGATCAGCCATGTATACATCATCAGCCAGGAAGCAGGGGAGGAGAGAGAGCCTAGGGTTCCATGTCCCTTCTAGGTCACACCCCTGAAGACCAAAGGACCTCCCACAAGGCCCCATCTCCTAAAGTTTTCTCCACCACCCACTGGACTAGCCCAGGGGCAAAAACTTTAATATGTGGACCTGGGGGGGGGGACACTTATTCAAACCACAACATGTGGTCTTTGGAAGTAGACAAATGAAAGTTTAAAAATCAGTCCAACTATTAAGTAATTATGTGACCTTGAAGAAGTGATATAACAATCTCTTAGAGCCCAGATGGCTCATCTCTATGCTTGGGGCAATAAGAATCACTAATCCTTAGGTAGAGTTCACCACGTGCCAGACCTTGCTACAAGCACACTAAATTGTTTGATTCTCGAGTTATCATCATCCCAATTTAGCGAAAGCGTACGAAGGCAAAGACGGGTAAGTGGCCTGCCCCAGGTCATGTGTCAGTAACTAGCAAATTTGAGATTCAAACCTAGTGGTGCCAGAGTCTAAATTCTTAACCCCCATACCGTATGTCTTCTCACTGATACTGCATGAGATAACTCTGAGAATTAAATGCAACAACCTTATTAATGCATGCACATAATAAATAGCATGCTTGGGGCTGGGGATGTGGCTCAAGCGGTAGCGCGCTTGCCTGGCATGCGCGCAGCGCTGGGTTCGGTCCTCAGCACCACATACAAATGAAGATGTTGTGTCCGCCAAAAACTAAAAAAAATAAATATTTTTTAACACTTTTTTAGTTATAGGTGGACACAATATCTCCATTTTATTTTTATGTGGTGCTGAGGATGGAACCCGGTGCCCAGCGCATGCCAGGCGAGTGCGCTACCGCTTGAGCCACATCTCCAGCCCCTAAAAAAACAAATATTTTTTTTTTTTAAATTTCTCTCTCTCTCTCTCTCTCTCTCTCTCTTTAAATAAATAAATAAATAAATAAATAAATAAATAGCATGCTACCTTTTATTTTACCCTCCTGGGAAGATTGTTATTTTCCTGGTCCTGGATACTCAAATCTCAGTCAAACAGGTATGATACAACCATCCCATTCTGCCTGCAGATCAGACAGCACAGCACACACAGCCTCTTGGCTTCATAAAGGAAGGCATGAATGGAAAGAGATGAGTTTTTGGAGTGTGTGTGTGTGTGTGTGTGTGTTTTACAACACTGAGGATTGACCCCACCGGCCCTCTACCACTCAGCTACATCTGCAGCCCACTTTACTTTTTATTTTGCTACAGGGTCTAGTTAAATTGCCCCGGCTGGCTTTAACACAAAATCCTCCTGCCTTGGTCTCCCAAGTCACTGGGATTACAGGTGTGTGCCACTGTACCTGAGTCCTGGGATGAGGCTGTTCTGATAGTGGAAGTGAAGTGATAAGGACCTTGAGTATCCATGGGGAGGCAGTGTACTGTAGGGTAAAGAATAGCGGCTTTGGTGTTCTGCAGGATATGACGCGGTGGTAGAAGCCTACCCTGGTGGTTGGTAGAAGCCTACCCTAGCATGCCTTCCTAGCGTGCATGCAGCCCTGGGTTGGATTCCCCAGCACCCTAAAAGTTTCACCAAAACCTGGATGAGATGATCCTCACAATTCTCAACCAGCTCTTGCTCAGATATCACATTCCCCAAGCAATCTAGGTCCCCAAAAGAATGTCCTGGTATAGTGAACACAAATATTCCTGGCCTCAGATCTTCATTATAAAGATATAGAATCAGACTTATGAATTAGAAGCCATCGATATCCAGAAGACAGAAAAATCCCTTACTTTCTTTCCACCACTAGATTCTATCATTGGGGAAATTTTGGAGATGGCATACTGAATCTCTGGCTGGCTGAGCACCTACTATGGGCTGGCATAGTGAAGAATTCAACACTGAAAATGACTCAGTCCTGCAGAAACATCTTAAAATCTTTATACAGATTATAAAGCAAATACATGAAGAGCTAAAATAAGGCACAAGTTGGACAAAATACTATCTCATTATCACCTTGAAAAAACCCCCAAGGCCAAATCTAAGCCTCCTAGTTCTATTCAACTTACGGAGGTGATAATGAGGAGAAAATGTTCTTGCCCATTAAAAGAGATCTTAATGTGGGAACCAGGACTAGCTGCTAAATGGTGACATTTTACCTTTAGAGATGCACAGACAGTACATTTACCTCTTATGACATATACTTTAGAGAACTACTTCCACAAAAGGGGGAGAAAACGAAAATGTAAACATAGGGGAACAGAAAGGTAATTTATTTATAAAGAAAGGGTAAGAGGGGCTGGTGGCCAAGGCCATCTGCCCTCACAGTGACACAGGAGTAAATCAGGCACAACTCAGTGGCTCCCAAACCAAGCTGGTGCTATTGTGGCTGATGACACTGAGGGCCTTAGTGCCAGTCCCCCTGTCCCCCAGGCTTGTCTCACACACCCTGGCTGCTTCTGCCCCTAATCACCTGCCCCACCTTAGCCTGGATTCAAACACAGCCTCTGCTGAACCTCTTCCCCCTTGGGCTAGAGCACAACTCTCCCTCCTCCACATGCCCACGCACATGCTGTCCCCAGAGCCTTGATGGCATTCCTCACGCTTCTTTACATGTGGCTTTGAGGCAGCAAAAAGAAAATCCAATTCAGAAAAGCTGGGTAGGCATCTGCATCACGCCACCAAGTACCTGGTAGAAAAACAGGAAAGTCATATTCCCCATCTCAAGAGGTGGAGGAGGGCTTGCCTCCACTTCACAGGTGATGTGAGGGTTAATGAGGTAGTTTAGGACAATGGTCAGCCAGCCAGGGAGCTCAGCATGTGAGGGCATCAGGAACCTGCAGCAAAGGAAAAGAAGGTGCGATTTATCAAAGATGGCTTTGAAGGAAATAACCTAGTTTTTTGTTGTTAATGTCTCTCTCTCTCTCTCTCTCTCTCTCTCTCTCTCTCTCTCTAAGATCTAGTTTTTAGTGCTGAGTGTGGTGGTGCACGCCTGTAATCTCAGTGGTTCAGGAGACTGAGACAAGAGGATCTCAAGTTCAAAGTCAGCCTTAGCAACTTAGAGAGACCCTGTCTCGAAATAAAAAATATAAAGGACTGGGGATGTGGCCCAATGGTTAACCACCCCTGTGTTCAATCCATGGTAGAAGAAAGAAAGAAGGTAGGAAACAAAGAACAAAAGAGACGGAGGGAGGGAGGGAAGAAGGAAGAAAGGGAAGAAAACAAGTTTGAGGCTGACCAGGACAACTTAGTGAGATCCTGTACCCCCCCCCCAAAAAAAAATGGGCTGGGAATGTAGCTCAGTGGTAGAACACTCTTGGGTTCAATCCCCAGTGTCTGAAATAAAACGAAATAAAATAAAATAAAGGTAGCCCAATGGTAGAGGACTCTAGAGTTCCATCCCCAGTACTATAAGAAAAAAAGAAAGAAGAATCAAGAATGAGGACTGAAAATAAAAAGGTATAAAAAGCAAAATCTATGGGGCTGGAATTGTGGCTCAGTGATAGAGCGCTTGCCTGGAATGTGTGAGGCACTGGGTTTGATTCTCAGCACCACATATAAATAAAAAATAAAGGTTCATCAACAACTAAAATGAATAAAATATATAAAATTTTTTAAAAAAAGCAAAATCTAGGTGAAACAGTCATAGAGCTCTTGAATGAAACAGACGGGCAGGGTTCTGCTGTCAGTGCAGTGAAGTTTACTAAAATATATTGAGTTTAACACTTGAGAATTTGGGTTTAATCCCCAGTACTGGGGGGAAAAAATCATTTGGCATGATTTTTAAAGCTACTTCTAAGAGAACAAACACCACAGAAGGAGTCATTTCACTTTTTGGCATAGGAGGGGTACTCAGGGGCACTCAAACACATCCCCAGCCCTATTTTATATTTTATTTAGAGACAGGGTCTCACTGAGTTGCTTAGCACCTTTCGGTTGCTAAGGTTGGTTTTGAATTTACGGATCATTTTGCCTCAACCTCCTGAGCCTCTGGGATTACAGGCATGCCCCAATCTTTAATCTCTTCTACATAAGAATGGAAGAGGCAACCAGGAGCTGTGGTGTTCCACACCTGTAATCCCAGAGGCTTTGCTCCAGGAGGCTAAAACAGGAGGGTTTAAAGTTCAAAGCCACCCTCAGCAATTTAGTGAGGGCCTAAGCAACTCAGTGAGACCCTGGCTCTAAATAAAATATTAAAAATGGCTGGTGATGTGGTTCAGTGGTAAGCGCCTGTGGGTTCAATCCCTGGTACAAAAAAAAAAAGTAGGCCAACTTGAACTTCTAAACTTCATGAAATAGAACTTTCTAATTGGGGACTTTTATTTTATAGTGGATGAGAATGTGTTCTCCAGGAGGAACATTTTGCTGTATTCACTGGAAATGCCACATAAATGCACTCTACTTGTGACCTCCTGTATTTCTTTGGAGGCTCAGTGTTGCCTGATAGAGGAAATAGGGTGTGGTGAATTGTGACGCTTTAAGGGTAATTGAATTATAAAGCCATTACCCCTCAGAACCTCAAATGTGGTACACATGGCTCCACACATTTCTGAGTTCTGCAATTAAAATAGAAACCTCAGCAGATATTTAATGTCCTTTGTCCTAGGAAAAAGAAGACACATATTATAAAATATATGAGTTACTGGGAAAGCTAAATGAAGACAGTTAATTACAGTTCTCTCACAAGTTTGATACATGATGACATCCCAAGCACAGGGAATACTTGTTCTTTTCTTTCTGGAGACTGACCCTTGTCATTGAGAGGGAAGAGGTCAGCCCAAAGACAGGATAATTCAGTAAAATATCACTGTCCTCTCAAGATTCTCAACCAGAATGTTTCCCAAACTTGCCAGATAAGAATTATCTGAGCAGTTGTTACAGGTCAGATTTCCAGACAGATTTCCTAGGTGTAGCAATTTTAACAAGCATCCCAGATGATTCTTATCACCGTCATGAAACCAAGGCTCAGCAGCCTCAGGATCAAGACATTGGAATAATTGCAGCAGTCACAGAGCAATGTGCTTTAACCTATATGCAGCTGGGAAGCCACTGGGATTTGTGACTTAAAAATTTCATCTTCAACCCAAGATGCTCAACATATCAATGAATGTGCATTCCTTATTATCACCCATGATGGTTTTCTTCTTCATGTCTTGGGGGAATGCCATATGCCCAGAGTTTCTGGCAGCAGAAAACTAAAATATTAACAGAATAAATTACTTAGCATTAGACATGTGCAGCAGAACTATTCTTCAGTATTTGGAATATTAACAAATTTTGGACCTGGCCAAGGATCATTAATAACATTGTCCTCTGAGCATATTATTTGAAAAAAAAAAAAAAAAAAACCTTCAGAATTTGCTTTCAACTGTCCCAGTATTAGCATCTTCATCATCCACAAAGAAAGCAGGGCATTGTTTTGCCAGCTCTTCTAAGTGCATTCTCCGTGATACCTACAGCTGGGGATAGTTCACCTTGGGAACAGCGCCAGAACCCATGGCTGCCGCCGCCCCTTGGCTGCCAGTGTTCAGTGCCAGTCCAGCATGGCCCCAGACAGCAGAGGACTTGAGCGGGACAGAGGAGGGTCTGCCTGCAGGGAAAGAAAGAGGCTCACTTCCCTCTCTTCAGCTCAGGAGAGCCACCCAGACCAGCTCAAGCCCGTCACACATATGAACGGTGGGAAGAATCTCAGACTCATGATAAAATATAAACCTGTAAGAAAGTTTAATTATTTTAAAAATATCTTTATTCTTAATTGTTGAGAAGTAATACATTTATATATTTTTTAAATAAAAGATATAAGGTGGAAAATCTTGCTTCTACTTTTCTTCAATCTGATAAATCCCCTTCTTCCTGCCCAAATTACCACTATATTAGTTTTTTATATATCCTTCCAGAATTTTGGCAAAAACAAGCAAAGAAAGCCTAAGACTTGCAAAAAAAAAAAAAAAAATGTCCTTGAGAAGGGCGTGGCAGCACATACCTATAAAACCAGCAACTCAGGAGGCTGAGGTAGGAGGATCTCAAATTCAAGGCCAAATTCTTGCTAAATTGCTGAATTTAGCAAGAATCTGTCTCAAAATAAAATTACAAAAGGACTGGGGATGAAGCTCAGTAGTAGAGTGCTTGCCTATCCTGCTTTCAATCCCCAATACTGCCAAAAAAAAAAAAGGTCACATTGGGAGAAGAGAGAGGCACTAGTCAAGGGAAGGCTTAGGAGGAAGAGAGGAGGGCAGGCACAGAAATGCTTACCTTCCTATTGCAAAAACCATACTGTTTCCTAAGTAGGGGATTTCCTCCAGACTGATTTTATTTTATTTTATTTTATTTTTTAAAGAGAGAGAGAGAATTTTTTAATATTTATTTCCTTTAGTTTTCAGTGGACATAACATCTTTGTTTGTATGTGGTGCTGAGGATCGAACCCGGGCCGCACGCATGCCAGGCGGGCGCGCTACTGCTTGAGCCACATCCCCAGCCCTCCAGACTGATTTTATGAAAGGAAAACTTTTAATTCAGTGTCTTGGATCATGAAAATATTTAAAGGTACATCCTTTTATTTTACTTTATTATTTATTTTTTCAATGCTGGGGATAGAACCCAGGGCTTCCCATACCCTATGCGAGTACTCTACCTCTGAGCCATACTCCCAGGGCTCCTTGTCTTGTTACCAAACTTTAAACTGCTGAGCTGTATTGTAGGGATTTGTAATGTCCCCTTTCTAGTCTTACCCACTCAGGAGTCACAATGGAATTTTCACCTTCTGCTATGACTTTATTAATACATCAATAAGTGTATCTCAAAGTTACTTAAACTTCAAAATTTAAAATGCTGCAAATATTTCTAAAAACTTGTGATAACTTTAACTTAATTCCTCCTTTGCAATCCTATTGGTGTTCAGTGACCTGGGATGTTGGCAAAATTCAGGCAGAATTAAATGAGCATCCTCAAACACTCATGATAAGAACATAAATTGTTTCCACAGTTTTTCTTTTCCTTTTTTTCTTTTGTACCACTGAGACACACCCCCAGCTCCCCTCCCGATTTTGTGAGGGAGGGTCTCCTTAAATTGCTTAGGGCCTCACTAAATTACTAAGGCTGGCTTTGACCATAGAATCCTCCTGAGTCACTGGGTTTACAAGTATGAGACACCCTCCCAGCTCCCAGTATTTTGTTTTTGTTTTTGAGACAGGGTCTCACTAAGTTGCCCAGGCTGGACTGGAATTAGTGATCCTTCTACCTGAGCCTCCCATATTGCTGAGATTCTAGGCATGTTCCACCAGCCAGACTAGATCCACATTTTTGGAGGGAAATTTGGTACCATTACAGATA
The DNA here is from genome assembly GCF_001458135.2 of Marmota marmota marmota. Classification (NCBI taxonomy): domain Eukaryota; kingdom Metazoa; phylum Chordata; class Mammalia; order Rodentia; family Sciuridae; genus Marmota; species Marmota marmota. The sequence goes on from NW_026000075.1 coordinate 1,557,259, forward strand.
AAAATAAGAATAGTGCCAGACTCCAAAGTTGCATTTCTTTTTTTTTCTTTCTTTCTTATAGTGTTGGGGATGAGAACCCAGGGCCTTGTGCATGTAAGGCAAGCACTCTACCAACTGAGCTATATCCCCAGCCCTACAAAGTTGCATTTCTGAGCATCTATACTAAGGAAATTTTACATTTCAGCTATAAGAATGAAAGGGAAGTGATCCAACAATAGGAAACTTGATGAGCAGGTGTTCTCAAATAGTTTGGGATCCCTTTATACTTGTAAATATTTTTGAGTACACCACAGTGCTTTTGTTTACGTGCATCATATTGATTCATATTTGCTATATTAGAATTTTAAACTGCTTTGGGGATGTAGCTTATTGGTAGAGTGCTTGCCTAGCATGTGCAAGTTCTGAGTTTGATACCCAGCACTGCAGAAGGAAAAGAAAGAAAGAAAGAGAAAGGAAGGAAGAAAGAAAGAAAGAAAGAAAGAAAGAAAGAAAGAAAGAAAGAAAGAAAGAAAGAAAGAAAGAAAGAAAGAAAGAAAGAAAGAAAGAAAGAAAGAAAGAAAGAAAGAAAGAAAGAAAGAAAGAAAGAAAGAAAGAAAGAAAGAAAGAAAGAAAGAAAGAAAGAAAGAAAGAAAGAAAGAAAGAAAGAAAGAAAGAAAGAAATTTTAACTAAGAAAAAAAATTCAAATAATCACTCCAGGTCTTTTCCAGATGTACATTGTTACTTCAGTGTGCAGTAAAAGTGCCTTATGCATACTTTCCCATTTCATCACACAGAATATTAATAGGATATAGACTCAAAGGTTGAGATTTAATATAATCAATAATTCATTATTAAACAATTGGTCAAATAATTACTTAAATAAAAATTTAATTGTTCTTTGATTATCCAATTACTATTTAATTATTTATTGTTATATAATTGGTAAGTGTTGGTTATTACAGTATGAAAAGGTACATAATAAAAACTACAAGATTTCTGGGCATCATGCTTGTAATCCTAGATATTTATAAGATTGAGGCAGAGGGACAACAATTAGGCAAGACAGACAATTTAGTGAGCCCCTGTCTCAAAATAAAAAAAGAGCTGGGGACACAGCTCAGTGTTATAGTGCCCCTGGATTCAATCCCTAGTACCATTAAAAACAAACAAACAAACAAAAAAAAAACCACAAAGCTCAGCACAGTGGCACATGCCTTGCAATCCCAGGGGCTGTGGAGGCTGAGGCAGGAGGATTGTGAGTTCCAAGCCAGCCTCAGCAATTTAGTGAGACCCTAAGAACTTAGCAAACCCTGTCTCAAAATTATATTTTTAAAAAGGGATGGGGCTGAGTGCAATGGTGCTCACCTGTCATCCCAGCAGCTTGGGTGGCTGAGACAGGAGGATCACAAGTTCAAAGTCAGCTTCAGTAACTATTGAATCCTTAAGCAACTTAGTGAGACACTGTCTCAAAATAAAATAAAAATAAAAGAAAGAAAGAAAGAAAGAAAGAAAGAAAGAAAGAAAGAAAGAAAGAAAGGGAGGCAGGCTGGGGATATGGCTCAGTGGTTGAGTGTCCTTGAGTTCAATCCCTGGTACCAAAAAAAAAAAAAAAAATCAAAATCAAATCTAAGACTTGTGGGAAAATGAATTTGGAGCATACAATACACAGAAACTTTAGTAGTGACATACTAAGAAAAATAACAATAAAAACAACAGCACAGTTTTATACCAGTTAAGTATATATTTTATTAAAATAGCACTTGGCCTTGAAAAAGATTTGCAGTTTTCTTGTGGAGCTGCTGAGTTCCCAGCCCATAGCCCTGTGTGGGCAGGGAATGATGGAGAGGGGCAGAGTGAGGAGATTGGAGAGGGAGTCACTGCCAACCGGGTTGAAGGTTCTCTGAAATGGGACAGAAAGCCGTAACCTCAGATATCTATGAGTGAGGTTCATGGTCCTTGTGAGTGTGTGGGAGTGGTGGGGGTTTTGTGTTTCTATGAGGCTAAATAAACCTGTGGACAACTTTGTATCACTGTTGCCCTTTGTTTTCTGTTCTTTTCTCTCTGTAACTCACTAGCCGCTCACACTTTTCCTTCTTTTCTTTTAATATTTTTTTTAGTTGTAGTTGGATACAATACCCTTATTTACTTATTTTTTATGTGGTGCTAAGGATCGAACCCAGGGCCTCGCCTGTGCTAGGCGAGCGCTCTACCACTGAGCCACAACCCCAGCCCCCCCCCCCATTCTTTTCCTTCTTTTTACTGTTTGTTTCATGTGGATGAAAATGTGGCAAAGGAAACAAAATTTGCATTGTGCTCAACTTGCTCCCTGATGACCTAGATCATGTTGGAACAGATGCATGTTCTCAAAACAAGAGTTATGGCGGAATTGATATATTTAGGTGATACTTATAAATTTGAAAATGCACACAACATGAACATCAATCACACCTGAGATTAAAGGAAATTTAAATTTTCTTCTTTCTGCTGATTTGTTAAGTTTCCTTCAAGCGACATCTATCAGTTTGTAATGAGACATAGGAAATAAAGTATTTTTAAAATAAAAAATCCAGAGCTGGAAACAGTGGCACATACCTGTAAACCTACTGACTTGGGAGGCTGGGTGGAAGGATCACAAGTTCAAGACCAGCTTCTGAAAAACCAGCCTCTACCTCAGAGCAAAGCCTGTCCAAGGAAGGGGGTGTGATCCTTGGAAAGACCCACAGAGCACTCCTAGGCACATACCCACCCTGCTGAGTTGTTGATCTACAAATACCAGGAGAGATCTGTGGAGCCAGGTGTCCCTGACTCAGTCAGGCTAGGGAGGACCCATGGCAACCCCCTAGCAACCACCAATGATCATGAGACAGAGAAATACCTGGGATGCCAGATGACCCTCCCAGTAGTTTATGGTGGTTGATAACATGTTGGGAAACCATGTAGTTCAGCACGTACTCCCCTCGTGGTTTAAACCAATCAGTTCAAATGAATCCCCCTCTTATACTAGCCAATCACCCTTACCCAACTTGTTCCCACCAGTGAATGTGCTAATCATGTTTTAGAGTTGTTTTATGATTTTCCCTCGGTGTGTGATGATTTGCTAAGAGATTCTATGATGTATGTGAAGTCCTTGCCTTCCCCAAAGAGTGTATAAAACTGCTACAAACCCTGGGCTCGGGGCCTCCCAGCGTCACCAGTTGCTGTGTGTGTGCGGAGGAGCGAGCTAGCTCCCAAACACCTCTTTGCTGCTTACATCCATCTTGGTCTCTGGTGGTCTGGGGGTCCTGAATTTGAGCATAACCCTTCGGCAAGTCAGTGAGACCCTGTCTCAAAAGTAAAAAGGACCAGGGATGAACTCAGTGGTGAAATGCCCCTGGGTTCAATTTCCTGTACCAAGAAAAAAGAGAGCAAGAGAGAGAGAGAGTGAGAGAGACAGAGATTAAAAATCTAGAGCTCAGTGGAAGAGTGTTTGAGAATTTAGGCCTAATACCAAGCATGCAGCGGGGGAGGGGTGGCGCGCGGGGATGATTAAGTCAAACTAAAAATCCTGTGAAAACCTGTGATTTGATTCTAAAAAACAACTTCAAAACTATGATTCTGTCCTGATCTCCCAGGATCATATGAGAGCCCTCTCCTGCTTCCCTCCTGGTCAAAGAATCATTAAAAGGTGGAGCTATCAGATTATCAGATTCTGAAGACTGGTCTCGCCCAGCTTCCTTATTCTACATTTAAGGAAATAAAGGCCCCAAAAGGTGAACGACTTGCCCAAGGTCACGTAACCAATTGGTGGCAACTCGGGAACAGATCATGAAGTCTCCTGGCTTACAGTTTAATTATCCTTTTCATTCTTCATCTACTTGTTTTTTGTTTTTTTTTTAATTTTTTCCTAACGGTGACAGAAGTATTGTAGAACCCGGCTTGGTTTACACAATACCAAATCAACAAATCATTTCAGTCCAAAGAAATCTAACAAAACAAAACAAAACTGTCAACTAGGTGAAAAATAAAATCATGCCAACTTCTTGTTCCACTTTGTATAGATGAAACAACCAGTAATTACGTGGTTGTTTCCCTTTTCAACTGGTTGCTTTGGCATTAGGTTCTCATAGCTTCCGTGAGAGAACAACCCAACAAGGAGTGGGTGGGAAGGAGAGGAAGAAAACTCTCATTTTTTAAAGGCAAATTAAGCTTCTCAAACCCTACTGTCAGTATAGATAACTGAATTAGGACCCTCCTTATTGAGGATTGAACCCAGTGCATTCAAGGCAAGCACTCTACCAACTGAGTTATATCCCCAGCCCCAATTCTTGATATTAATACAGAGCACCCATAGATTTCATGTTCTGGAGCATTCTAATTAATAGTCCTATAAAAATAGGAGAATTGGGGTGTAGCTCAGTGGTAGAGCACTTGCCTAGCATTTGCAGAGCATTTGCAGGGTTCAATCCTCAGCACTGGTGGGGGGAGGGGGGCTCAAGAGGGGTAGGGAAAGAAAGACAAAAAAAAAAAAAAGGATGTGACTTTAAAGCAAAGAAAAAAATTCAGTTGTATCTCAGTGAAACCACATGCTTTCATTTATTGACCTTCAACAGATTATCTGATATCAACCATAGAAAAAATTTTTAATTTGTTTTTACTATGCAGCTGATTTGGTATACAATTCATTGGGCTAAAGCCTCTGTGAATATAAGAGGGGGGAAATATATCTTGTGAATAAGAAAGGAAGAGAAAAACCTAGCAAGGCCAAATACCGGCTGTTCTCAAGAACATGATGGGAACTAATGAAAAGCCAGGTTTCCGGCCTTCAACAATTAAGTGATCAGCTGCCTTCGGTTACCCCTAACAACTCACACAGACAGGAGATTACCAGGCGAACAGGCTGCAACAGTTCGGGATCCAGAGCCAATTGGAGTGATGAAATGACACATATTCCCAGGGCTGTCGCTACCTTCTCATTTAAGAAAGAAGGAAGTGGAATTATTAAAAAATCCAGAACTTGGCAGATGTTGGCTGAGGTACAGTCATTAACGTAATGCACACAGAAAAAGAGCCCAAGAGGGCAGCTGTGGTCAAAAGGATCAGGCTGGCTGCTGACGAAGTGCCCTGCTTTTCCCTCAAGTAATAGCTACTGAAGTTTTTTTAAAATTTGTTTTGTTTTATTTTCTGATTCGAGAGGGAATACTCAGAAAAGTCAATTCTGGAAAATACAAAACACTAATAACAACAAAGAAGAAACTGAAGTCCACAACAGAATCTCACCACCCAGAGATAACATTTTTAAACATACACCCCAAAATCTTTTTGCTATGAATATATGTATTTTTACGTAATTGAGATCAAACTGTGTACAAGCTTATAACCTGTTTTTTCCCACTTGATATAATATTTGCAAAATTTCCTCATGACTTTATAGATTCTTTGAAAACACTGTTTTGAAGGATTATATAAAGTCCCATGGTATAGATCAGATACCCTCAATTGTTTTACCATTTTTCAGGATTGGCCATTGAGATTTGTTTCAAATTTTGACTATCACAAAGACCTTAGAGACANATATATATATATATTTAGTTGGTGGTGGACCTTTATTTTATTTATTTGTATGTGGTGCTGAGAATCGAATCCAGTGCCTCACACATGCTAGGCAAGCGTGCTACCACTGAGCCACAACCCCAGTACCCCCTTATTCTTTATAATAGTCTTACTATTTTTTTTTAAAGAGAGAGAGAGAGAGAGAGAATTTTAGTATTTATTTCTTTTTAGTTTTCAGCGGACACAACATCTTTGTTTGTATGTGGTGCTGAGGATCGAACCCGGGCTGCACACATGCCAGGCGAGCGCGCTACCGCTTGAGCCACATCCCCAGCCCCTAGTCTTATTATTATAATTAAGCATCAAAATAACCCTATGAGGTAGTACAAATGATGAAGTATAGGGAAGGAAAGAAAATAATGTACTCAAGGTCACAGTAAGTGGGAGAACATGAATTTGAAGCGAGACTGCCACTGTCTCTTTTATAGGGGAATTCACTGAAACAAACATGTGATTTTTTTTTTAAAGAAAATTTGGTGACTATTGTTAAACTAACCAATAATCTTTTATTATTATTATTTATTATTATTTTTTTTAGTTCCTGGGATTGAACCCAGGCCTCATGCTTGCCAGCCAAGCACTCTACCACTGAGCTAAACCCTCAGTCCTATTCAATTATCTTCAAGAAAGAATGTAACAATTTATATTATCTAAAGAAGAACCATCTGTCTGAGATTCTGTGATTCAAAAATTCCCATTTATCAAACATAGCATTTGTATGATATTAAATACAGATCTGTGTGTGAGAGAGAAACTGGAGATTGAACTCAAAGCTTTGTGCATGCTAGGCAAATGCTCTACCACTGGCTTTGCCCCAGTCCACAGAAAAACCATTTTATGCCATGCTGTACCATCAGGCAAGTGGTACAAAACCGAATCATATCTGTATACCCACTTAACAAAAGCTGCTCATAACAACCTGTAGGGGAATAGGAAGGATTCGCCATTGCTCAGATAAGCCTGTACTCAGGGAGAGTGCCATCATGCCCCATGTACATGCCATAAAATGATCAGGTGCACAAACAATGGTTTTTAACTTTAAAATGTTTCATTGATGGGCACGGGAAAAGGTACCAAGCATTCTAAAGAATACTCAACTATCTCTAAAAACTGGGACCAAAAAAGAAAAAAATGAGAGCTGGGTGTGGTGGTGCACATCTGCAGTTCCAGTAGCTCAGGAGGCTGAGGCAGGAGGATCCCAAGTTCAAAGCCAGCCTCAGCAACTTAGCTAGACCCTGTCTCAAAATAAAATATTAAAAGTCTGGGGATGTGGCTCAGGTTCAATCCCTGGTACCAAGAAATAAAGTGAAATAATAAAAAAAAAAAAAAACTGGGTCCATACAATAAACTACATACTTAATATATAATAGATTTATGCAATAAAATACTATACAGCAATAATAAAATGTGTGATGGTCATCAACATAATTTTGTGAGGAAGAAGCCAAATTCAAAAGAAGGTATACTTATGTGATTTCATTTTTACAAAGTTTGAAAATAGATAAATGAAACTTACCTGTGGTACTAGAAATGAGGATAGTACCTAACTTTGAGGAGGTTTGGAAAGAGTTTGGGGACTGAGAGGACATGAGGAAGGCTTCTGAGGCACTGGTAATGTGCTAATAGGTGCTAATGATGAGCATTTCTACCTGTTTTTGTAAAAACTCATCAAGCTGAACAACGGAGCTGTGAAGTGTTCTAATATGTATTGTATTTCAATTTTTTTTTTTTTTTTGTACAGAGAATCCAACTCAAGAGGCACTCTACCACAGAGCCACACCCCCGTCCCTTTCTATTTTGATCCAGGGTCTTGCTAAGTTGCCTCAAATTTGTGATCCTTCTTCTTTTAACCTCCCAAGTAGTTGGAATTACAGGTGTGTGCCATTGCATCCAGCTTCAATTTTTTGTTGTTGTTGTTGTTGTTGTTGTTGTTACTAGGGATTGAGCTGAGGGGAACTTAACTATTGAGCCACATTCTCAGCCCTTTTTTTATTTTTTATTTTGAGACAAGGTCTTGATAAGTTACCTAGGGCTTTACTAAATTGCTGAGACTGACTTTCAACTTGCGATCCTCCTGCCTCAGCCTCCTGAGTCACTGGGATTACAGGCATGCATCAACGCACCTGACCAGCTTCAATTAATAATTGTCTTTTTTTTTTCAGCTTCAATTATTTTTAAGGTTGGTTTTGTTTATTATATACTAAGTATATAATAAACAAGCAGAGAAAAAACAAAAAATAGAGCCCACTTTTATTTTGGATTGTAAGTCCCACCTGTAATATCCACTGAGGTCCTCTTATACCATATAAAACTCAGCCTAAGGTCCTTCCTCTCGCTCATGACTCTTTATGTCAGTTAAGTCTCCTTTGTTTCTGCCATTTGGAGAATTTTCTAGATAAAGTCTAATAATACAGAATAAATAACATTAGTAAAATAAGTCTGCTTTTATTTAAATGTATTGATAAAGAAATATTAAACATATCACTTAATTATTCTCCAAATAAATTTTCATAGCTTCATACTGCATCATGATTTGTTTCTGAGCTCCTATTTTGGGTTATTTAATTTGTTTCCATTTTTCAATCTTATAAATAAAATGCCAGGGAACTTCCTTGTTAAAAAAAAATTGTGCATTCATTTCTGATTATTTTCTCAAGATCCTAAGCAGGTCATATGTCTATATTACCATGTTGTCAATTACTGGAATGACATCAGCCTTTGGGGCAGCAGCCTGACCATATTGCTTGTTCATATTGAGTTTTCAGCCAACCAAAGAGCTCTCTTCCTCACTTTTTGCCACTTATCCACCTCTCCTTCATCCAGTGTCCAAAACCTTTTGTAATAACCCAGCATTCTAAGCCTAGCGGGATCATTTTAAGATGGTTGTTAGTTATTAGAGCAATACAAGTTTAATGTAGGAAGTGTGGAAGAACACAGAGAGACTAAAAGACACACACATACACACACACACACGTATTTGCTATTCCACAAGCCAGAATTTTTTCTTTGTTGCAGAACTGAGCACACACAGTTCTAAGCTTGCCTGGAAATCCCCATACTGTAAAGGGAGCTCCTGATGGGTCCTCCCCTCTCCATGTCCTATCTCCCCTTCCTCATCCCAAGACTCTCCCAGGAGTCTGGGCTGGATCAGCCTTGCCTACCTGGAGCTTCCTGGCCTTCTCCCAATGCAAAAAACTCACAGCCCTTTGGGGGATGCCTTGGATACCATCCCGCTAGGTCCATTCCCAACTGATATTTCACACCCAGCTGCCTTCTTTGTGTAGAATCATCAGAAGACAAACTCTATTTTTGGTAACACCAAATGCATAGACCCCCTTACTATCAATATCAATGTGACTTCTGATTCCAGCACTTATTTATGGTACCTGTACTCTGTGCCCTGCTTCAAAGTCAGACATGTTGGTTCACTGAAGGTCCAAAAGAGCTATATCCTCCCCTAAGAGTTCGAAGTTTGGTGAGCCTGTCCCAAATGGGAAGCTGGAATGGTAACATCCCTCAGGGAATAGTCTCCAGATTATCTACCATGTGAAGTACTAAGTTAGTACAGCCATGAACGTTTAGGGACAGCCTGGGTTACCACTGTCATCAGAGCCAATCTGTCCCTCCACTGTACTGGAGTGCTGTATCAATATGTCCAGTGGAACAGTTAGAATGATTCAGAGTCCAAGTCTGTCTCCTCTACAAAACTCAATGCCCCCATTCCTTGCTGTGTCCCCAGAGGACCAGTGCAGTACCTGAACATCAACAGGAAGTCCTTAGTGAATGCTCACAGAAGGCACAGATGTCTTAGACCTCTATGTAATGACCACAAGAAAAATAATTTGGGGGCCGGGGTTGTGGCTCCTGGTAGAGCTCTCACTTAGCATGTGCGAGGCCTTGGGTTCGATCCTCAGTACCACATGAAAATAAATAAAATAAAGTTATTGTGTCCTTCTACAACTAAAAAATAAAAATAAAATAAAAACCATTTTTGACATAACACAAGACTGAAACCTTAAAATATGACCCAACTCCCTTGAAATAGTCCTTAAGGCTAATGAGAAGGACAAAATGAAAAACATTTTCAAATCTTGAAGCTGCAATGTCATTTTCACTGTTTTTCAATTTTGCGAGCCCTTTATGGATTTCCCAAGAGTGTTTCCATGGTCAGGGAAAACCACGGATTTAAAGTGTAAATGCCGAGTAATCTGGGTAACAAATTCCCTTCAGATTTCAGAAGAGAAAGAATAAATGTTCACAAGTGCTAATCTAACTTCAAACCAACAAAATCAATAAAAATTAATGTAGGCTTTCTGGAAGTCCAGAACCGAGTAAGCTATAGTGCTTGAAAAATAGGTAAACAGTCCCTTCTTCTGGTCATTATCAGCTGAAGAGCACGAGACATTAAATAAACAGTCATATTATGTTCAGAATACCTTGAAGATGAAAAAGACAGCAGAGCATTTGCAGAAGATGATGGCAGAAGGAAAGACAATGACAGTGAGGTAAAATATCTAGAAAATAAAATCATGTAGCCGGCTTTTAGAACGGACAGATTCTGAAAGAAGCAGGTATCTTTCTATCCAAATTTTTTTTAAAAAATTAAGGCTTTTAAAAAATTAGTTCTTTGATTTGTATTTATATTGGTGTTTTTTTTTTTTTTCGATGGTACCGGATATATGAACCCAGGGCCCACATCCCCAGCAGAGAAGGCTTTAGACATGCTTAAATTCAACTCTTCATTTCCTCATTAACAGGTTAAGAAACTGAAGACTTAGGGATTTTTCTTTTCTTTTTTTTTTTTAATTTTTATTATTTTTTTATGTGATGCTGAGGATCGAACCCAATGCCTCATGCATGCTAAGCAAGCACTGTTCCTCTGAGCCACAACCCCAGCCCCAGGGATTTTTCAAAGTTAAAACAGGGCACACCTGGTGTCCTAGTCTGTCATTCCAGGCCCTAGATCTCAACAAACATAGCCATCCTGGAATTTGAAGGGGACAAGCTCAAAAGTCTTAGGGAATTCAGGTACAAAGGCACATGCCTATAATCCCAGCAGTTTGGGAGGCTGAAGCAGGAGGAGCTCAAGTTCAAAGCCAGCTTCAGTAACTTAGCGAGGCTATAAGCAACCTAGGGAGATGCTGTCTCTAAATAAAAAAATTAAAATTAAAAAGGGCTGGGGATGTGGGTCAGTGGCTAAGCATCCCTGAGTTGAATCCCTGGTACAAGAGAGAGAGAGAGAAGGGGGGGGGGGAGGAAGGGAAGAAGGAAGGAAGGAAAGAAGGAAGGAAGGAAGGAAGGAAAGAAGGAAGGAGGGAGGGAGAAGCTCTAGGGAAAACAATGGGGTGCTTTTTAAAAAGAATACAATATGCTGTAGTGTCACTTAGTCCTAGAGCATCTGCCTATCATGTGAGGCCCTGGATCTGATCTCCAGCAGCACAAGAAAGCAAGACAAAACAAACAAACAAGAAAACAAAACAATATAGTAGACTGAATCTGCTTTGTGGGGAGAAGGGTTATAAAGGACATTATTGAGATAATTTGCAAAATTTGAATATTAAAAATAGTGTTTAATAAGCATTAAATTTTCTGAATTTGGTAACTACCATGGTTATGGAAGGAAATTACCTTGTTGTTAGGAGACATATATTGAAATATTTAAAAAGGCGTGATGGCAGCTGGGTGCAGTAGCACACACTTTTAATCCCAGCTACTACAGAGGCTGAGGCAGGAGGATCACAAGTTTCAGCCTCAGCAACTCAGTCAGACCATGCCTCTAAATGAAAAGGAATGGGGCCAGCTCAGTGGTAGAGCACTTGCCTCAGTTATGCAGAGTCCTGGTACGTCAAAATAAAAATAAAGTCATGATGGCTAGAACTTGTCCTTAAATTATTAATTTAAAAAGCCCATCTTTTCATAGAAAAGGAAATAAAACAAATTTGATAAAAATACTAACAATTGGTGAGACTAATGAGCATACAGAAATTCTTTGAACAATTCTTGCAACTTTTCCCTAAAGTTCATTTTAAAAACTGAATATTCTATATATTTATAATTGGTAATTGATCAAAAGTATTTCTATGATTTTTTTCAACCTGCCCCCTCCCACCTCATTATTTTTTCAGTGCTGGGGATCAAACCCAGGGCCTTTTGAGTGCTAAGCAAGCATTGAGCTACAATAAGAGGTCTCCAAGATCTCTTCATTGTTTTTTTTGGGGGGAGGGGCATTCCAAGGGATTGACCCCAGAGGCACTTTACCAGTGAGCTATATCCCCAATCCTTTTTATTTATCATTTCAAGACAAGGTCTCCCTAAGTTGCTGAGGGTCTTGTTAAATTGCTGAAACTAGCCTGGAACTTGCAATCCTCCCTCCTCTGCCTCCCCAGTGGGATTATAGACATGCACTATCATGCTCAGATCCTGGATCCCTTCTTGACCATCACTGGGAAGGAGAAGGTGACAAGCATCTACTTGGCACGGTATGATGGACAGAAAACTCCACCAGACCAAGTGTAGACCTATCATGGTCAGCTGAGCCCTGGTTAGAATCAGGATCAACTAGAAATAAAGCTGTGGATGGAACTCTAGAGTTGATGGCGTAAGAGCTAAGCCAGATTCCAGAAGAATCTAGAGATGGAATAGAGAAGTTTGGTAATAGCCTGAAAATGGTGTAGGAGAAGGAGGCCTGGTGGTGCAGCTCAGTGACAGAGCACTTGCCTGGCTTGTACAGTGTCCTGGGTTTGATCCCCAACACCAAAAAGAAAAGAAAAGCATCAGCCAGACACAATAGCACACACTTGCACTTTTTGCTACTTGTACAGCTGAGGTAGGAGGATCACTGGAGCCTAGGAGTTTGAGACTCACTTAGACAACACAACAAGACCTTGTCTTGAAAAACAAACAAAAATGAGAAAAGAATCTAAGAAGACTCTCAGGCTTCAACATCATGAGGACTATTTCCATGATTTGTTGGTGGCACCAGGTACTGAAGCAAGAAATATCAAGAAGAGAAGAATACATGGCATGGAAGAATATTCTTCCACTACTAGAAATTGCTAAATCTACCAGTCCCACCAGGTATGTTGGACAGGGTGGGATGGGAAGGATGCAGGAGAGGAGCAGAAGCTTACCATTCTAAAGCAATTCAGATAAAGCAAAGATAAATTCCCCCTTGCCTTAATTTTGCCAAGGGCTAGGTTGACAAACATTTTGAGAATTTGTATACCCCTCACTAAGACTTATGTGAAGAAATAACAGAACTAAAATATAAATAAATAAATAAATAAGATGCTTACACTCAGCAAGCCAGCGAGCCCACTTCGGAAACCTGTCCCACCACTATGCTGGCAGCCTTGAGCACAAGATGAGCACAGACAAGGAATTAACAAGTCTACCAGGAGACAACTCTCTCACCACAGACTGCAAATACCTATTTGAAAAAACAGAATGGTCTGGGGGGTGCATGTAACTCAGTGGTAGAGTGAACACTTAGCATGCTGTGCTGGAGAACTTGGGTTCAATTGCCAGCCCCCTGAAATAAAATAAAATGAAGGGATTGTAGGTATAAATCTACATGGAGAAAAGAAAATTCTCTGAAGTGGATTAATGTTTTTTTAAAGCAGGCATAAGGTGTAAAACACCACTTATAATATCTCTTTTCTGTTTACTAAAACACTTCAAATGGGTTTGGTGTGGGAGCTGCATTATATATGTGTATATGTGTGTGTAGGCAGTATAAAGAAATGGAAAAATATACATTAAACTGTTAACATCCCAGGGGAGAGAATTGAATTGGAGAGAAAAGTTAGAAGTAGATTAAAATGGAACCTATATTGCATTCAAATACTCTGTTTTAGTTGAATTTTACAATAAGCATACCTTCAGGTTACATGTATACATACATATGTATATATGTGCATATATAAAATGTATTATATATGATATAAATATTGTATATTAAATATATATTATATATTTTACATATACATGTATTTACATATTTAGTTTTTATTTATTTATTGTATGTACATATATAAATATATAAAATATATGGACATATATATTTTTATATATAAATATATATTTGGGGGGCTGGGGTTGTGGCTCATGATAGAGCACTTGCCTAGCACGTGGGAGGCCCTGGGTTCGATCCTCAGCACCACATAAAAATAAATAAATACAATATAAAAAAATTCTTGGGGGAGCTATATTATGAGATATCTTTGGTTGGGGGAGGGATACAAAATTAATTTATGTTTCATACTCCCCTTATACACAGCCTGAAGATAAATTTATAGTTTTTTTAACAGGCCTGCATTTTGGCCATGACCTGTCATAGAAAGTCAGGTGTGGAATTTTCCACTTGTAGCACCTTGTTATCTGTTGCTCATGAAGTTTTAGATTTTGTAGCATTTTGGATTTTCCAATTACAGATGTAACCTGTCACCGTGCTTAGCACTCTTGGGTACTTAGGAGAGTTGAGTCATTAGACTTGTAGAGGTCAGGTTATGGTGACATGGCCATTACTGAGTATGGCATCAGCTTCCTAATGGAGAATGTTAATGGGAGGAGGATGATTTTCTCCCCCAGTAGTGATTCATTTTTGTACTTGGCAAATGATTGTTTTTGAGACTTTAAAGTAAGAAAAGGTTCTTCTTCACTTGCTTTTCACAAAGAAATATGANATATTTTAACTCCTAAAAATTGGAAGAGAACTGTGTGAGCTGCAAGGAGAATATTTCAACAAATATTTATTCAGCAGGGTGGGGCCTGGTGGCCCACACCTGTAATCCCAGGGACCAGAGAGGTCAAGGCGGGAGAATTGCAAATTCCTGGTTAGCCAGGACAACATAGCAAAAAACTGTCTCAAAATGAACAATAAAAAAGGGCTAGGGATGCAATTCAGTAGTAAAGCACCCCTGGGTTTAATTCCCAGGACTGAAAAAAAAAAGTAACCAAAAATATTCATTTTCTACTGTGCAGCAAGCACCATCAGACACTGGGGATACAGCAGGGAACAACTAGGATGCTGCGTTTAAAGAATGCATAGTCAGGCAGCAAAGACAAATCATTAAACATGTGACCTCAGCCAGGCACGGTGGTGCAACGTGTAATTCCAGCTACTCTCGGGGCTGAGGCAGGAGGATGGCAAGTTCGAGGCCAGCCTGAACAAGTTAGTGTAGACCTTGTCTCAAAATAAATAAATAAAAAGTGTCCTAAAGAGGGACAGTCCTAAAAGGGAGAAGCCACCTGAATTGACCGGTAGATTGGCAGTAGTCCTTCCAGTGGAGGGTACTCCATGAGTCAAGGCTGGATGGAGGCTGGAAAGACCATGGAAGCTCCATGGTTAGGGAGCAGTTGGTTCAAAGTGAGTGAAGCTGGAGGTCTATGCAGATCTAGGTTATGAAAGGCCACCTGTGTGCCACGCCACAGGAGGTAGATTTTGTCTTCACTGAGACCATAGATGGGTTTTAAATAAGACAGTGAAATCCTCTGATGTATCTTTCAGAAAGATCATTGTTAGCGTTCTCAATTGTGGGCTCAGACACAGGGGTGGGACCACCTGGAGAGAAAAGGGTGGAAAGGAAACCTGAGGAGAGCAGCCTGGCTACACCAGATCAAGGGCGTTAATTCAGGCAAGAAATATTAGCAACAGAGGTGAAAAGCAGATGTCTGGCATCTACTGGAAAAGGGAATCAGCCACCAGGTGTATGGCTCATACTGTTAAGTATTCGGGCTGGGCGGCAAGTCAGTGCTGGATGTGAAGCACAAACAGGATCCCTGCAACATGCAGGAAGGCAACCCTGTCCCAGCTGGGAGAACCAAAACAGGGTGCAAGCGGAGGTGACATTTGATAAACAAACCTTCAAAAGGCAAAAATGCACACAAAGGGTGATCAGTGTAGTGTAGTGGTAGAGCGCTTACCTGCCATATGCAAGGCCCCGAGTTCAATCTCCAGCACCTTAAAAAAAAAAAGAAGACAGAAAAATCCAGAAAGTGTTGTGCTCGAGTTCGGGACCCCCAAAAGACCACCAGAAACCAAGATTGATGTAAGCAGCAAAGAGGCATTCATTGCGAGCTAGCTGGGTCCTCCGCATGCACACAGCAACTGGTGACGCTGAGAGGCCCCAAGCCCAGGGTTTGCAGCAGTTTTATACACTCTTTGGGGAAGGCAGGGACTTCACATACATCATAGCATCTCTTAGCAAATCATCACACACTGTGGGAAAAATCATAAAACAACTCTAAATCATGATTAGCGTATCAAGTGGCGGGAAAGAATCTGGAAAGGATTATTGGTTAGTTCAAGGGGTTGATGCACTTAAAAATGATTGGTTTAAACCATGAGGGTGTTGCAAGGAAGGTACATTGCCAAGTTGCAGAGCTTCTGGTTTAGATATTGGTCACCATACCTAGGTGGAGGCCATCTGGAATTTCAGATATTTTGATATCTTGGCCTATCTTAGGCAATTACCATTTGCGTTGCACAGAGCGTTCTGTGATATTTCCTGACTTTAGGACTGCAGTAGGTCAGGGGTTAAGTTTCAGAGCAAAATGAGGTCCCAAGTAAAATGAAGTTGCTTAGGTCTTTCAAAAGTAGTTCAGTGGAACTGAAGGTTGCCAGTTCAAGGCCAGCCTCAGCAACTTAGCAAGAATTATATCTCAAAATAAAAACTACAAAGAACTGGGGATGTAGCTCAGTGGTAAAGCATGCCTGGGTTCAATTTCCAGTACCAAAAAGAAAAAGAAAAAAAGCGTCATTATTATCATCAGGTGTTGGGGCGGAAATTGGAAAAATTGTACCTGTTGGGCTGTAAAAATTGGACAATTATGTACTTAAATTATTTAAAATATACCATGGCTGGGGTGTAGCTCAGTGGTAGAATGCTTGCCTAGCATGCCCAAGACACTAAATTCAATCCCTAGCACCTAAATAAATAGAATATATCCTTATCCCTCCAAGTTTATTGTCTATACCATAAACAAAATCTTTAGCAAAGTATGCAAAGTCTTTCATTCTTTAATTCTAACCTTTTTTTTTTTTTTTTTTTTCTGCTACCAGGATTGAATACAGCGGTGCTTATCTATTGAGCAACATCCCCCAACCCTGTTTATTTTTATTTATTTTTATTTTGACACAGGGTCTTCTGTGTTGCTTAGAACCTCACTCAATTGCTGAGGCTGGCCTTGACCTCAATCCTCCTGCTGAGCAGGTGGAATTACAGGCATACCTAGCTCCAACCCAACTTTTAAGAAGCTGAAATTTCATTCACTCACTGCAGGATATCCTTCCCTTTCCCCTCACCCCTTGGTAACCAGTGGTTTTAATCTCCCACCTCTTGAATAGAAAATTCAAAATGCCTTGGCTAAGGGGATCAGATAATTAACATAAAGGTATTAAAATACAGGATAATGATAACATCTATCATTTGGTGGTGCCCTGCAATTATGCTAAGCAAATTACTCATTAGCAACACATAAGGTGGATTGTTTACTTTTATTCCAAGGAAAGCAATTTACCCAAGGTCAGGGCTCTGAGGTAGGAGATAGGACTTGAACTTGTTCTGAAGGCCATGTGATTAATCTACCATTTTCTTTGTTATTGCTGGTAGAGCCTCAATGACTTCAAAATTTGGATTTTATTCTGAAGGCAATGGCGATCCCAACTTTAGTTTGGAGGAGGGAGGATCCCAACTCCATTTGCAGACAAGCTTAAATTCACATTTCTCTGAGGCACCGGGTGCCTTTAGGGTGACAAGGCAAGTTAAAACTGGTAAGTTAATTATAAGCAGATCCCAGGAAATTATCCTTTACTCATAAGAAATGCAGAATCAAAGGGGGTCTGAGCAGGGAAGTGACATAGTCAATTACTAGGCACCTGTTCTATGAAAGGCACTTCCCCAGGCACGAGACAACATAAGAGTTGCATAAATCTAAATGATTTTCCTGCCTTCGGCAAGTTTATGGTCCAGTGAGAATGGGAAGCCACATGCACATTTCAGCAAAAATGAGATAGAATCTGACAAAAGTCAAACAAGTCCCTGAGAAATGGGCCAAATTTGCACTGCAGTAGGCCAGAAGGCCTGGGGGCCAGGCTGAATGGTCCAAAGTTCAACCCCAGATCACAGCTTCCTTTCACTTTCACTATCCTTAAACATTAATGAAGGTAATTAAGAACTCGATCACTTCTCCACCAGAAATTTGCATTCTCTTTCATATTAACTTTTCCAAGGAACCAGAAATCTCTGGTTCAAAACATGCCCTTTGGGTTCAAGGTGTAGTTCAGTAGTACAATGCACGACCAAGGCCCTGGTCTTTATCCCCAGCACAAGCCATTGTCTATACCATAAACCATACATACTTCCCTCAAACCACTCTACCATTTTATGGAGTTACCCCAGGCTGGCTTCATCTGATCTTGGCCTCCCATAGATTCAAACAGCTACAATATCATTTTCATCTACAAAAGTCCAAAGAAAGATTGACTTTGGTGGCATTGCCTGGGTGTAAAACTTGGACAGGATAAATAAGTTTTTGAAAAGTTTTTAAAATCTTTTTTTTTTTTTTTTTTTTGGTACCAGGAATTGAACTCAGGGGCACTCAACCACTGAGCCACATCCCCAGCCCTATTTTGTATTTTACTTAGAGACAGAGTCTCACTGTGTTGTTTAGCACCTCACCATTGCTGAGGCTGGCTTTGAACTCTCAATCCTTCTGCCTCAGCCTCCCGAGCTGCTGGGATTACAGGCGTGCACCCAATTTAAAATCTTTATCACTTTTTAAGGAAAAAACTAAAAAGATATGCTTAACTATTTTGGTTTTGACTTTATTATAAAAGTAATGCAATGAACAGAGAGAAAGGAAAATAAGGGAGTGGGAAACTCATCAATATAGAGGAAAGATTAGAAGACTAAAGGTAGTTGAGAGGGAGGAAGGAGGGATAGGAAAAGCGAAGAACAGTGGAATGAATCTGACCAAACTTTCATATGTACTTACATGAATTTAGCATCGTGAATCCCAACATTGAGTATATTCACAAGATACTAATTTAAAAAAAACTATAAATAAATTGCAGAAAAATCAGTAGACGAGTGGATGGGGTCGGGTGCTGGGGCAGTCCTCTAATTCTAACTTGAATTAGAGCAAGTTACATTCCATGATTTTGTGATTATGTCAAAATGTGTCCTAATTTTTTTGTATAACTAAAAGGAATCAATTAAAATTAACCAAATAAATAAATAAATAAATAAGGAAAAAAAGTAATTCAATGAAAAAATGAAGAGTACTAAAGAGAATAGATTCTCCATAACCCCAACCTCTAAAGATAACTAGTTAGCAGTGTAGATAGATGAGCCATTTCTAACTTCTGAGTAACTTTTACACTGCTAAATAAGAGAGATTATATTCATCCACACACATAAAAAATAAAAAAATATAAACAAAATAAGCCAAACTCAGAAACTCAAGAGTCACATGGTTTCTCTTATATGCGGAAGTTTGAGAGAAAAAAAGGGAAATAAAATTGGGGGAGAGAAAACAGTGTATCATGAAAATCATAGAGAGACCAGTGGAGTAGAGGGAAGGGACTAAGGGTGGGGAGGAGGAGAGGAAAAGAGGAAATACTGGGCAATGATGTTCAATGACATTGGCCACATTATATAGTTATGTTGTGTGCATGTGTGAATATATAGCAACAAATCCCACCATTATGTACAACTATAATGCACCAATAAAAATAAAAATAGCCAGGTGCAATGATGCACACCTGTAATCCCAACAACTCCAAAGACTGAGGCAGAGGGTGGCAAGTTCAAGGCTAGCCTCAGCAACTCACTGACACCTTAAGCCACTTAGCAAGATCCTGACTATCTCAAAATAAAAAATAAAAAGGGCTAGGGTTGTAGCTCAGTGCTAAAGTGACTCTGACTTCAATCCACAATAACAAATTAAAAATATATTAGCTAATTAAAAATAAACACATGCTGTTCTACCTCTGTTTCTTCCTTTTACACATTTTTCCTTTTTTTTTTTTTTTCTTTTCTTTTTGGTGCTGGGGATTGAACCCAGAGCACTTAACCACTGAGCGACATCTCCAGCCCTTTTGAATTTTGAGGCAAGAACAGAGTGTTGCTAAGCTGCCCAGCCTCAGCCTCTGGTTGCTGGATTGCATGTGTGAATCACCATGACCAGCTGAGACCCTCATTTTAAAATCAAACTCCACATCAATAGATCATTACTTCAGTGGTTTACTCATATATGGATTTACTTATTCATTTATTTCTATTTCCAAAATTATTGCTTAACATATGTGTACATATTTGCACACTGACACTAATAATTTTATCATTTCTTAAAAGAAATGCTCAAAGAATGTCCACATTTTTATTTGAGTCAATATTGCCAACTTTTTTTGGGGGGGTGGGTACCAGGAATTGAATTCAGGGGCACTCAACCAGTGAGCCACCTACCCAGCCCTATTTTGTATATTTAGAGAAAAGATCTCATTGAGTTGCTTAGTGCCTTGCTTTTTTGCTGAGGCTGGCTTTGAACTCTATATCCTCCTATCTCAGCCTCCAGAGCCAGTAGGATTACAGGTGTGCACCACCATGCGTGGCTCAATATTGCCCACTTAGTAGCACACACCTGTAATCCCCCCCGCCCCCGACTCTGGAGGCTGAGATAGGATGATCTTGAGTTCAAAGCCAACTAATTAATAATAATAATAATAATAATAATAATAATAAATATATACATATATATCCATTTTTTCTCTAAAAGCAACACTAATCCCACCCCTCTTTACATATATATAAATGCCCATTTCTCCATCACCTCCCCAAGTAGTTATTATAAATAGTTCACCTTGGATACTGGAAGTAGACCAATCAACTCATTCCAGAGGGGCAAGGACACATAGTAGCCATTTCAGAAATATTCTTAAATCCTGCAGCCCCAGGGAGCAGTAACATTGGTAGGAGTGACTGGGTATATTCATAAGATAATTAATCACATTGTTTCCTACCTCTTTTGCCCTTCACACAAAATAAAAACAAAACCAGAAATAGCTCCTTAATCAGTGCCATCTTAGCTAGGCATGGTGGCACACACCTGTAATCTCAGAAATCTGGGAGACAGAGGCAGGAGTATTCAAAGTTCAAAGTCAGCCTCAGCAATTTAATCTGTGCCATCTTGCAATATCACCCATAACACATAGATTCAAGTTGTCGGGTTTTTAGTTAAAATCTGGACATGAGACTCAGAATAAGTTCAGAATAAGATTGATGAAGGTCTATAGTTCTAGTTAGGAGACTGAAGAAGAAAAAAGATCAAAATCAATGGAGAAATGTTTTTTTGTTTGTTTGTTTGTTGGCAGTGCTCAGAATAGAACCCAGGATGTTGCTTCTGCTAAGCAATGGCTCTACCACTGAGTACCCATCCAGCCCCTGAGAAATGTTTCCTCTGGGAAATTATAAGGTCCTACTTTGGAGATATTTATTTGGAAATTCTTCTGTGTTCAGCTGGAGAATTTACAGCACTTTAGAAACTTATCTTGGGTCACTACATAGAATACATGGTCCTCAGACAAGATGAGTACTTTTGTGGTTAACTAAGCAGTGCTAGAAATTTCTGAAGGGTAGCTTTTCTCTGAGAAATCACTCTTGCCTCTAATGCAGGAGCTATGGCTGTGAGCCACCAACATTCAACAGTCACACCACACTCTGTGCCTAGGGGCCCCAAAATGGCAGAAAGAAAGTACAATGGAAGAGGTCATCCAGACTGATGCCTGTGTTCGGGTTATGCCTTGGACCCTGGCCGGTTATGTAACCCTGGACAAGCCTCTTTATATCTCCAGACCTCTTTCTTGAAAAACCAAGGCATTTTTTCGTTCTAAAATTGTCTGCTTTTAAATAAAAGTAGCTGATTTGCTCCACTGAATTCTATTTTTGTGTAGCTATATCATATAGCTATGTATTCCTCAGAGTGAACATCAACTGTAGTAATTGGTTATTAAGCCTTTAGATTAGAATAATTCCAGATTACTGCACTTCTATGATTTGAGAGGTGATTTATTTAAGAAGTCATTTTTCAGGATGTGGGAACTGAATCATAAGCCTACATCATCCCTGTGAAACCTTAAGATGATGAGATACAACCTTTCTATTCTTTTTCCTTTAAAAAAAAAAAGTTACAGATTTGCAAATCTTGGTACGTAATGAACTAATAAAGAGCCCAGAGGATAGGATCTATTTCTTTCTCCCAATTTTGCTGTGAACGTAAAACTGCTCTACAAAATAATGGGGATTTTTTTATTCTTCTTCTTCTTATTGCAGCTATGGGGACTGAACCCAAGGCAAGTACTGCACCATTAAAGTACCACCCCCCCCCCAAATAATGTAATTTTCTCTCCACAGTTTTATTAGTTTGTTATAATTATACATAATGGTGGGATTCATGGTTACATATTCATACATGCACACAATGTAACAATATAATTTGGCCAATTATCATTTTCCAATATTTTCCTTTTCTCTTCCACTCCCTCCACCTGGTCCCTTTCCCCAAATATATTGATCTCTCTTCCATTTTCATAAGACACCCAACCCCTGGTCTTTCTTTTCCTTTTTCCTCTCTGGCTTCCACATATGAGAGAAAGCATATAACCCTCAGCCTTCTGAGTTTGGCTTATTTTGCTTAATTTGAGAAACTTGTTATCAAATTTCAACTGCAAAATAATGTAGTTTTAAAAATATCTCCTTAGACTAGCTTTTGCATCATATTGTACCATAAACATATACAAGTTTTATTTGTCATTAAAAAATAAACACATAATTTTTTTTTAAATGTATCCTCCTTGGGAAAAGCTACCCAACAGTCTGTTTGACCACCTGGCCCTCAACACTCCCAGGTACCATTTATTTTCCTTGTTACAGGTGTGCCGTGCATCTCTCCTCTGCTAAGGAAAGGCACTACTCCTCCATCACATATCTCACTTGAAAGCTTGCAAAGTACTTGCAGGTTCATTTCATTAGATTTCATGCAGGACAAATATCACTGTATCCATTTTAGGATGATAAGTCTTCAGAGCCTCCAGATGTCCTTTTAGTAACACTGGACCCTGAACCCTAAGCCACTTAACAACAGGTCTTTCTCGCCATTGTGTTGCTATCTCCTAGGACAGGACAGGACAGGGTAGATGTTCATATAAATTCATTAAGGGTATTAAGGTGTTTTTGTTTTTGTTTTTGGGTTTTTTTTTTTTTTTTTTTGGAGGGGGTTGTACTGGAGATTGAACCAGGGGCACTTTGCCACCAAGCTACATCCCCAGCCATTTTTATTTTTGATTTTGAGACAGGGTCTTACTAAATTATTGAAAGTTTTGCTAAGTTGCTAAAGTTGGTCTTGAACTTGTGATCCTCCTGCCTCAGCTCAGATTACTGGCATGTGCCACTGCACACAGCTAAGTATAATTATCTTTGAAATAAATGTTCTGCCAGGTGCAGAAGATTGCAAGTTCAAGGTCAGCCTCAGCAACTTAGCAGAATTTTCAATAATTTAGTAAGACCCTGTCTCAAAATCAAAAATAAAAATGGCTGGGGGTGCTGGGGTTGTGGCTCTGTGGCAGAGCTCTTGCCTCACATGTTTTTGATCCTCAGCACCATATAATAAATAAATGAACAAACAAACAATAAATAAATAAATGTGTTGTATCCATCTGCAACTAAAAATATTACAAAAAAATAAAAAATAAATAAAAGGACTGGGAATGTGGGTCAGTGATTAAAGACCCCTGAGTTCAACTTCCAGAATAATAATAATAAAATAAATGTTCTTATCCTTAATTTCCTAGCCTAATATCTGACTCAGAAATATGCTCATTAAGTATGTGAAGAATGAAATACTATGAGAAAAAAGAAGAGAAGGGGAACTGTAAATATCAAAGTTAATAAATCAAACCATCTCATCTATTATAGAATATTAAGTAAGCTTTCACTATGAGAAGCTACTAAGGCAAGAATAAAATAACCATTTCATTTTTAATCATTTTTAAAAATCAGTTTAATTTTTAAAAATAATTATTCTTGAATTATTTAAATTAATTATTTCACAAAGATGAATTTAGTATCAGAAACTTGCAAGAATCTCATTTGCTGTACAGTCTGAGATATACTCTACAAAGTCAAATATTTGTCAGTAACTTGAAGCACACACCAAGTGTCAAATTTTGAAAAGAAAAACTTTCACAGGTTATCAGTAAAAACCATAGTTGTGATTTCCTAGAAAATCCTGGGAACTTTTAGCTATGGGCACCAAAATATGTCCCAGAGTGCTCCTGGTAGGGTAGGGAATGGGGGCAGGGGGCAGTGGTCAGGATGCTATGAATTCCTTAATGTTCACCAAGAACCTCTATGGCAGGGATGATTGATGGGTGATATATAATTAATTTCACTTGACAAGCATAAAGGAAAAATTTTCCTGAGCCACTGTAACCTGAGCTAATGAAACCCTATTTAACCAAGGGTGTGTATTTAGACTGGATCTTACCTTAGTGACTTAGCCATTAGGAGGAATTCATTGTTTACCTTTAGGATTCTTATCAGTACTTAGACTCTGTTTGCATGTGATTTTCACCTGATTGCTCAACATGCTCACCATTATGTGATTTGGAAATAAGTGAAAACATTGCAAGATCACAAAAAGCTAATCTCCGACTATTTAATCTCCTTCAGACTTTATGATTTTCGCTTCTCTTTCAGGATGCATATGGCTGTCTCTAGAAAGATTCTGTGAACAAACAAGACACCTGTTTCAGGTCTTGTAAAATACTAGATCTTTCTATTTCCTGTAGGACTTTTGGAGTTTTGAGCCAGGACTTCATGCTTCAACATCCTGCCCCAAGCCCTTCTCCCATCCCATGGTGGAAGCCTTATGCCCGGGCATCTGCTGCTTGTAGGATGCCCCTCTGGAGAAAGTTTCAGAGAAGAGAATGAGCTCCAAGAATTCACGAGGAACTTCTGGGAGAACTGCAGTTGGTTAACCCTGGACAGGGTTCTAGGAGGTCTAGATTCTGGTTGGGCTTTGCTGTATCCATAGGACTGGATGAGCGACCCAACATTTATGAACTCACATTTCCTCATTTGTATAAGCACAGAATTTAAAATAAATGACCTCCAAAGTCTGTTTTTTAGATAGAAAATTCTGGGGCTGGGGTGGTGGATCAGTGGTAAAGCACTTGCCTAGCACACATGAGGCACTGGGTTCGATCCTCAGCATCACATAAAAAAATAAAATAAAAATAAAAATAAAGTTATATTAGATCGAAAATTCTCCAACTCAGAAGAAATCCTCAGGAACATTAGTGGCAAGAAGACCCAAGATGTGCTTCACAGCTAGAGAACCTACAGTCTAAATCTCAAAAAAACTGGTGTTAATCCCACCCAGTCCTTCTCTTTGAAAACTGAAAAACAAAAGTGTAGACTTAACCCTCTTTAAGCCCTCCTCAAAATAAAAGAGCTGGATCCATCAGGTAAGGGCATTTGTCTTTCCCCTAGATGATTGGAGCTATGGTTTTTATTTCCATGGTGAAATAGTCGTGCCACTCGGAAGTCTTTCTGAATAATTAGGGGGCAGCAGAAGCTGAACATCAAAAGGGTTGATTCTGCGAGCCTTTGGATTTGGCAGCCTGGAGAACCCTCCAAACACAGAGACCTAGTGTGGGGCTGCAGTGATGTCATCCAGTGCCTGGGGCAGGTCACAAGTCCCAGCACAGTCTTTACTTGTCCCCACCCAAATGTCCTGTCCTCTGCCAGGTATACTCACAGGGGTATGGAAGGTCTGTGGTGGGGGAGGAGAGAACACACTGGGAACAGCTCCCTCAACCCTGCCTGCCTGGAGCCACCTGACAGCCTGCTTCCCTTTGATCTCCTGGCTGAAGAGGGTTTTTTAATGTCTACTTAGCCTGCACCTCTCAACACCCTTGGAACAGCCTCCTCTCTTCCATCCCTCGGCCATCCTTGGGAACCCTGGCTCCCTGCCTCTGCACTCTTTCACCATTTTGGGGTTACTTCAAACCAAACATTGAGAGGTTGATTTTCCTTGCTGATTTTCCTTTCTGCCTCCTCCCGCATCCATTCCCACTACCACACCAATCTTGGGTCAATCTTCCCAAAGATTTCCTCTATGTCATTTATCAGCTTAAAATTCCACAGCCACCCTGTTTCCTAGTAAACTAAATCCAAATTTTTTAGCCCAACCTTTTATGTTCTTTGTTAGCAACCCTGCCTCCAAGTTCTCACAGCATATTCCAGTGACACCAATTCAAATGGAAAATCTTCCCAAAGCAGCAGAGACTTACCCTTCTGCATGTTTTGCCCAACCTACACACTCACATTCAAACACCCCCGCCTTTGCACAGCTCACTGGTCCTGCAAAATCCAGCTGAGTATCTCCACCTTGGAAAATCTACCCATTAGTTCTCAAATCCAGTCTTTTCTCCCAAATTCCCTTAATCTGAATCATATTTGCTTGAAAATATTCAGCAGTTTTTAGTTAAGATCACAATCACTTTTCCATAAGTTTCTGCTCTATAAGGTTGTATGTTTTGCAACAGCAAAGGATTAGTGACAGTTACCTATGTTTTATCCTTATGTATCTGGAGGAAAATAAATGCTTCACAGTAGGTTTGCAATGAATGTCCAGTAGGTCAACCAGATACTGCAGACTGGCCATTGCACTCTTCTGGGTTGCCAAGGGGCACAGGAGTTCCAGAAATTGAAATCCACAAGTTGGAAATAGTATGTTTCGCCTTTTTTTTTTTTTTTCTTTTTGCAAATACTGGGGATCAAACCTTAAACACTTGAGGCAGGAACTGTACCATTGAGCTACAGCCCCAAAGCTGTTTCACCTTCTCTTTCTTTTTGGTACTGGATGGGGATTAAACCCAGGGGTGCTTAACCACCGACCTACATCCCCAGTACTCCCCCATCCTTTCTTAGTCCTTTTAATTTTTTATTTTGAGACAGGGTCTCACTAAGTTCTCAGGACTTTGCTAAATTGTTGAGATGAGGTTGGCCTTGATCTTGTGATCCTCCTGTCTCAACCTCTCCAGCAGCTGGGATTACAGGCGGGTGCCACTGCCCCCAGCTCTGTTTCACCTTCTTAAAGGGCAAACTTTTTTCCACTGAGTGATAAACTGTCCTTCAAAAATCAAGAGGCTACATCTAAAATCCTTTGTAGTATCACAGAGTCTTAGTAGAATCTAAGGAAACCTATGGACTCTCTCCATTAAAATACACATGAGCAAAGGGCTGGAGATACAGCTCGTTGGTAGAGTGCTTGCCTTTCATGCATAAGGCCCTGGTTCAATACCCAGCACCAAAAAACTTTTGGGGCTGGGGTTATGGCTCAGTGGTAGAGAGCTTCCTTCGAACGTGTGAGGCACTGGGTTCGATCCTCAGTACCACATAAAAATAAATAAACAAAATAAAGGTATTGTGTCCATCTACAACTAAGAAAAAAAAATTAAAAAATACACATGAGCACATCTAAATATTTATGTAAATTTTAACATTTTTATTTGATGATATTTTAAACTTTAAAAATGACAAAAATTAAAATAGTAGAAGAAATATCCAGGGCTGAGGATATAGCTCAGTGGTGGAATCTGTCATGTGCGGGCTCTGGGTTTAATCCCCAGGACTACAAAAAGAAAAACAAAATCAAACAATAACAAAACTCCATACACTTCTTAGTGCCAAATTCACATATTACTATCATTTGTTTTATCATTTTTTCTTTGATTAATATTATTTCTTCTTTTTTTTTTCACTTGCCCATGGCTTCCCACATATTAAGTGAGCACTCTACCACTGAGTTATAGTCCCAGATTTATTTATTTATTTATTTGTTTGTTTGTTTGTTTGTTTTTGGTAGGAAATTGAGTGTAGGGGTTCTATACCACTGAGCTACAGACACAGACATTATTTTATTTTGAGACAGGGTCTCCCTGATGAGGCTGGCCTCGAACTTGAGATCTTCCTGCCTCAGCCTCCCAAATAGCTGTGATTACAGCCACCACATGCAGCTTAATATCACTTATTTTATTACTTAGTCATATTATTTTTATCAGAATCATTTATGTAGCCAGGCACAATGGCACATGCCTGTTATCCCAGTTACTCTGGAGGCTGAGGAAGGAGGATTGCAAGTTTAAAGCCAGCTTCAGCAAAAGTGAGACACTAAGCAACTCGGTGAGACCCTGTCTCTAAATAAAATACAAAATAGGGCTGAAGATGTGGCTCAGTGGTCTAGTACCCCAGGGTTCAAACTCTGGTACCCCCCCCCAAAAAAGCATCATGTATGTATAATTCAGTGTGTGTGTGTGTGTGTGTGTGTGTCTACAACTTTTTCCCTAAACTATTCAAGGGTTAATTACATATATTAAGGTCCTTGAGCCCTAAATACTTAAGAGTGTGTATTTCCTAAGAATAAGAATAGTCTATGTGATCACAGTACAGTTGTCACTTCATACATTTATATATTTTTAATCTAGTCCATCATTTTTATTTCATTAGCAGAAAGAGGAGATGTTTTCACCACTGGGGATTAAACCTGGAACCTTGCACATGCTACACAAGTACTTTACCACTGAGCTACAACCCCGCCCCATTACAATTGTGTTAGTAGATCTAATGATATACTTCATAGAATTTTTTTGTCCTTGAATACAGGATCCAGTCACAAGGGTAGATTCCCCACGGTGGGATTAATGTCTTAAAAGTAGAGGAAGAGACATAGTCCCCTTTCGCCCCCTGTCTTTCCTGGTCAAATGCGGGTACAAAGAAAAGATGGCAATCAGTAAATAGGGAAATGGACCCTCACCAGAACTGACGTGCTGGCACCCAATCTTGGAATTCCAGTATCCAGAGTATGGGAAACAACTGTTAT
Source organism: Marmota marmota marmota (assembly GCF_001458135.2). NCBI lineage: Eukaryota > Metazoa > Chordata > Mammalia > Rodentia > Sciuridae > Marmota > Marmota marmota. The sequence continues at coordinate 1,585,772 of NW_026000075.1, forward strand.
TTAACCCAGACAGCCAATGGTATTTTGTTCTCACAGCTCTAACAATTCAGAGGTCCTACCAGGCATGGTGGTGTGCACCTATAATCCCAGCAGCTCTGGAGGCTGAGGCAAGAGGATTGCAAATTCAAGGCCAGTCTCAGCAACTTAGTGTGGTCCTGTCTCAAAATAAAAAATAAAAAGACTGGGGACTGGGGTGTGGCTCAGTGGTTAAATACCCCTGGGTTTAATCCCCAGTACCGGAAAAAAAAAATAGAGTCCCCTTCCTCTCCATATGAATAATTTCATACTGGTAAAGTAGGGCCATGTGTGCCCAAGGATCCAAACTGAGTAATTCCCTGGGAAAACACTCAACTATGCTCTCAGGTTTAGATGGGAATGACTGCGACTTTAATATCTGATTGTTTATATTTCTAGTACTGAGGATTAAACCCAGAGTCCCTTTACCACTGAGGCACATTCCTGGTCCTTTTTTTTTTTTTTTCTTTTCCACAATTTTGAGACAGGATCTTGCTAAATTGCAGAGGCTAGCCTCAAACTTGCAATCTTCCTGCCTCAGCCTCCAGAGTTGCTGGGATTACAAGCATGTACCACCATACCAGGTTCTGCATCAGTATCTGTACCTATAACAGGAACCATAGTACCAATAGAACTTATAGTGTTGTGAAGCTTAACAGATAACTACAAGGTGCCAGGAACATATAGGCACTATACAAATGATAGCTGCTGTAGTCAGAATACAAACTCTACAATGTCAAGGGTTTTGCTCCTTGGCATAATCTTATTGCCTAAAAGAGTGTCCTGCACAGAGTAAGGATGATACTTCAAGCAGTGACTCATGATTGCTACGAAAAGTCAGAAAAGGCCTCAAATTCCAGCGGATGTATAATTTCTTCCTGGGCTTGACATTGCCCACAGCTGGCTGAGATAACTCCTCACCATGGGTTTCACAAGTGTATAATGGGAAGTATCCACCCGTGTAGTGTCATCTAGAGTACGTTCACTGCCCTGGGAATCATTTGCCTGTTCATCCCTCCTGTTGTGGTTTAAATCTAAAATGTCTCCCAAAATGTGTTGAAGACTTGGTCCCAGGTTCTACAGCAGACTCAACTTTGGATTATGAAGGCTCTGACCTCATCAATGGATTGATTCATTGGTGGGTCCATAATTTGATAAGGTATTGAGAGGCGATGGAAACCTAAGTGGTAAACCTAATCAAACGGAGTGATCTATGGGGATGTGCTTTGGGGGACTATATCTTGCTCCAGGGCCCTTCTTTGAGTTCTTTCTCTCTCTCTTTTTTTTTTAATGTAATTGTTTTTTAATTTATACATGACAGCAGAATGCATTACAATTCTTATTACATATATAGAGCACAATTTTTCATATCTCTGGTTATATACATGTTATATTCATACCAATTCGAGTCTTCATACAGGTACTTTGGATAGTAACGATCATCACATTCCACCATCATTAATGACCCCATGCCCCTTCCCTCCCCTTCCCTTTTTATGTTTGATCTTTTTTTGTGTGTGTGTGGTACTGGGGATTGAATTCAGGACCTTGTGCATGTGAAGCAAGCACTCTACCAACTGAGCTATATCCCCAGCCCTTATATTTGAATTTTGATACAAGGTTGTGCTAAGGTGCTTAGGGCCTCACAAAATTGCTAAGGCTGGCCTCCAACTTGTGATCCTCTTGCCTTGGCCTCCAAAGTAGAGTCGCTGGGATAAGATGTGCACCACAGCACCAGGTGACATATTGTTTCAAGTTGTAATGCCCTGAAGACATGTGATGATGAAAATGTGTTTTCACAGGCTTACTTGAAATCTATTTTCTTTGGTCAGGTGTCTGTATAGTTCTCTTGCCCATTTCTTAATCAAGTTGTTATTTTTCTTATCATTGAGTTTTAAGAGTTATTTGTGTATTTTGGATAACATCACTTTATCAGGTTTGTCTTTTGCAAATATTTTCTTCCAATCTGTGGCTTATCTTTATATTTTCCTAAGGAAACTGCCTTTTTAAAACCAGCTCCTTCACACATACAATAAAGTTTGAAAGTCACTGTCAATTGAGGATTGAGGAAATCTTTTCTTTAGCTATCAAAGCATAACAATGTACTTTTTTTGGGTATCAGGGATGGAACCCACCCACATCCTCAGCCCTATGTTGTATTTTATTTAGAGACAGGGTCTCACTGAGTTGCTTGGGGCCTCACTTTTGCTGAGGCTGGCTTTGAACTTAGGATCCTTCTGCCTCAGCCTCCTGAGCCACTGGAATTACAAGTACACATGACCACACTAGGCTAACAAAGTACTATAATTAACAAAAGTTATGTATGTATAATAAATTTAACTGCAATGAGCATGCGCACACACACAAATACCTTTAATAGCTCTTAGCTAGCTTCATGAAAAGGAACAGAGCACTAGAAAAGTCAAAAGAGCCAGACACAGTGGTGGAAGCCTGTGATCTCAGTGACTCAGGAGGCGGAGAAAGGAGGATCACAAGTTGGAGGCCAGCCTCAGCAATTTAGCAAGAAACCTCAGCAACTCAAAATTAAAAATAAAGAAGGGGGCTGGGGATGTTGTTCAGTGATAAAGCACCATTGGGTTCAATACCCAGTACCCCCCACCCCAAAAAAAACGAAAGAAGACAAGAAACCTGAGTTCTAAAGGGACCTCTGCTACCCTATGAACTTGGACAAGTCTTCCCCCCATCTCCAGATCCCAGTTTCCTTGTGTATAAAATGATGAGAATAAGTGAGATGAGATGTAAAATTCCCTCTGGTTTCTGGGCACAGTAGTGCACTCCCATAATCCCAGCAATTTGGGAGGCTGAGGTAGGAGTATCACAAGGCTGAGGCCAGCCTCAATAGCTTAGTGAGTCTCTCAGCCACTTAGTGAGACTTTGTCTCAAAATTTAAAAAAATAAATAAAAATAAAAATAAAAAGGGCTGGGAATCTAGCTCAGTGATAAAGCACCCCTGGATTCAATCCCAGTGTCTAAATAAATAAATAAATAAATAAATAAATAAATAAATAAATAAATAAAATTCCCTCTGTTCCTGTGACTGTCTTTTCCATCAGAGCCTACACAAGGAGTTTATTTCTGTCAATGAAAATCCTGAGTAAACATGGGTGGTACATGTCAATAAGAAATGCCTTTGATTTGGCATCTTGTAGACCTTGGATCACAATCTTCTGAGTCAGGATATAATACAGCCTTGGCTCATGCATGAATTAAGCAAGGTTAGCTTCCCCCACCAAAGTGCCACCGTGGTCGGTAAAACAAACCCAGATTGATAATGGCTAAATTTAAATGAGAAAGTGTGTGTGTACATATACACAATTACATGTAGGGCAGAACAGAGAGAATTTTAGACTCAACAGACTTTGTAAATGCAACGAGAAACAAAAATAGAAACCATCAAATAGCCAGATGGCTGAGCTTTCTATTTTGAAACATTATCGTGAGTTCTGTGGGAGTACATCCATGAGGAGAAGTAAGAAAAAATGTGGCAACCTTTCGTGTTTCAGTTTTTTAAACAAAACCATATCACACCTGGTGTCAAATAGCACGTAGATGAAGCCAGACAGGTGACTGTGGCCAAGACGGTGGGGCCAGCCTTTAATATTACACAGGGAATCAAGGTACTCATCAAATGTCCTTCGTGCTTGAAACTGCAAGTCACTTACAGAGACTGTCATATTTCCAAGAAAGACCTAAAAGAGTGGGGGAAGCCACCTCCCCCCGCCCGCCACGTTGCCACACTCAGCTTCTTTTCAAATGCCCTGGTACAGATGCGGCGCAGCCACACAACGTGACAGAACAAACACATCCGTGGGTCATCGATGAGCCGAACTCTGGGAAACACCCAAGAAAATGTGTTTGGAAAGGGAGCGCACAGTTTGGAAGAATTTGAGAGGAACTCACGAATCAGCTAACCCAGTCGAAAGATTACTCACTTAAGAATGATATAATGACTTTCAGTTTGCTTAAAGCCCAGGGAAAAGTTGACACAGTGATTAAAGGAAAAGGGGTGGAAAAAAAAAATTGAGTTACATTCTACCGACGAAATTCAGGCTGTTCCGAGGAGTAGGCCCAGGGCTTATTTGAGGAAAGATTATCTTGACAAATTGGATAAACATTTTCTGCATGACAGGTCGCTGATGGAGAGTCTGTTCTGCAAGCACACCTGGTGGTGGCTGGCTTAGTGTTTGACCAAGGTGTTCAGCTCTCCCCAGTTCTCCCAGGGGCTTTGTTTACCGTTTGGCAGGTAGAGGCAGAGCCAGGGTAGGCCTTGGTAACGGTTGTTGGGCTCTGCAGATGTCTTACCCCACCCCAACCCCACCCCCAGCTCCCCATTGGGGTTAAAACAACTCTTGGCTAGACCAGTCCACAAAAGCCAGCACCAGACTTTAACAAACAGTTCACGTTTAAGGAGGGCTGCAGTCTAATGTCCCTAAGGCAATAAAAATGGCAAAGGCAAATACATGCATGGTCACCCCCCTCTTCCTTGGCTTCCTTCCACAGTCAACTGGGATGGAGAGGTCAATCCAACCCAGGGAATGTCTATGGATGCAAACTGGGATGGAGACACATTTCCAGCACACAAATCATCCTGGTATCAGGATGGAGAAAATGTGCATTTGGTGTTTTCCCACTCAACGCTAGGCTCACCAGGACCTAAGTGACTGTAGGTGATGGAGAATCGGTGGCTTCTCCACAGGACTTTATGGAGCCTCAACTGTATCTACCGGTCTGCCTGTGGGCGTTTCAAAAGTATCTTTGCTACGACTTGGCATCCTTAAAAAGCAATCACTTCCTGGAGGCAGACATTTGAGGAATGACTTCCCAGAGTCACCATATATTTTCCAGCTCTGTTTCATCCTTCTGGGAAGCACTTGGACAACATACACAGAAATGTCTTTGGACAACGTAGGGATTGCCACTGCATTTAGAGCTCCCCAAAGTGAGATGAACAGCTTAGCATCACTTTGCATTCTGCTATGTCAATTTGGTTCAACCAAAACATTCAGCCTTTGGTTTTTTAGAATTGGCTTATTTTGCTTAGCATAATATTCTCCAGCTCCATCATTTATTGACAAATGTCATAATTTCATTCCTCTTTAAAGTTGAGTAATATTCCATTGTGTGTGTGTGTATATGTATGTATGTGTATATATATATTATATATATATATATATAATATATATACACATATGTATATATAAATATATATATATAAAATGTTATGTATATCTATAACATTTTCTTTATCCATTCGTCTGTTGAAGGGCACCTAGGTTTGTTCCACAGTTTGGCTATTGTGAATTGAGCTGCTATAAACATTGCTGTGGCTGGGTCACTGTAGTATGGTGATTATAAATCCTTTGGGTATAAATCGAGGAGTGGGATATCTTCCCCAGCCCTTTTTTTATTTTTTATTTTGAGACAGGGTCACACTGAGTTGCTTAGGGCCTCCCTAAGTTGCTGAGCCTAGCCTCAAACTTGTGATCTCCCTGCTTCAGCCTCCTGAGTCACTGGAATTATAGGCATGCACCACAAAGCAGGGCTTACCTTCACTTTAAAGATGTGCAATCTGCAGACACAGTGGCACAGCCTGTAATCCCAGCAACTCAGGAGGCTGAGAAAGGAGGAACCCAAGTTTGAGGCCAGCTTGGGCAATTCGAGTCACTAAGCAACTTTGCGTGTACCTCTCTCAAATTAAAAAAATAAAATAAAAAATAAAAAAGGCTAAGGATGTGTCTCAGTGGCTAAGCCCCCTGGATTCAATCCCTGGTATTAAAAACAAACAAACAACAACAACAAAATTAAAGATGTGCATTCTGAATCTTAAAATACATTAAGTTACAAGTTCATGCTCACACAGCTAGAATGACCTAAAATTGGAAATAATTTTCAGTGGCTTTGTGCTTGACTAGGTCTTGGTGCTCATTTTACAAAATTCTACTTCCATGTCTTTTATAGATTGATTGAGTCAAAGCTGGTGATTTTCCTGCTAGCATTTTAGGCCATAACAAAAATAACTTTAAGTGATATGTGTTAATTATAACAATTTTCTTCTTTTTGTAATACCGAGGGTGAAACCAAGGGCACTTTACCCCTTGGTTACACCCCTGTCCTTTTATTTTGAGACAGGATCTCACTAAGGTATTGAGGCTGGCCTTGACCTTGAGATCCTCCTGTCTCAGTCCCCCAAATCCTTGGGATTACAGGCATGCATGCAGCTATCTTTTATTTTTTAAGCCTCCTCCCACCCAATGGGAGATACTGTGGTATGATCCAAATCTGAGTTGAAATCCTACTTCTGACTGTGTGTCTTACCCTCTACTGGCCTGTTGCTGAGTCTATAAAATGAGAATATAAAGAGTTAGCTCCCAAGATAGTATTTATTTATGCTGCTCTTTGCCCTTAGGTATTATCTGTTTCTCTCTGTAGACTATAAGCTCCAAGTATGGACCTTGGTCCTCATTGCCTTATAGCCTCCATTTATTTCATCAGAGCATGCACATACTATTTATTGAATAACTAAATGATTTATGTGACAGCACGTGTCACATATAAGATGCCAATAAGTGTTTTTATTTTATTTTAATTTTATCCTTTATTTTTAAGAAAGAATAAAATTTTTATGTATCTATTATACAAGATAAAAAATTGTTTGAACAATTAATTTTAGGTACTTTAGACAAAAAAAAAAAACGGAAAAGATACACAGATACACAACTGTACCCATTTTTTTTTTTTTTTTTGGAGGCAAAGGAATATCTTCAGTTGATTCATAACAGCCCAGGCAGGTATACGAACAGGCTGTGTGGGAGCATGTTCCTCACAACATCAGGTCACAGAATGGAGGACTCAACGTCCAAGTTATTAGGAACTTAAGGAGCACAGTGACTCATCTTTCATAAGTTTCAGAAATTAGAAAGAAACAGCTAAAACTGGGTGTGGTGGCACATACCTGTAATTCCAGCAACTCAGGAGGCTGAGGCAGGAGGATTGCAAATTCAAGGTCAGTCTCAGCCATTTAGCAAGGTACTAAGCAGCTTAGCAAGACTCTGCCTTAAAATAAAAAAAAAATAAAAGGGCTGGGGATATGGCTCAGCGGTTGAGTGCCTCTGAGTTCCATTCCCAGTACCAAAACAAGAACATCACCCAAAAGAAAACCACACACACACACACACACACACACACACACACACACAGTTCCCACCCTCTCAGAAACTTCTTGGAATAGCCTTGGTCTGGTGTAGAGGAATTCTCTGCTCAGACCATCTGCAATACACACCCATCTAGTTCCCCTCCTGTGTCCGTGGAAGAAGTGCCCTGACGCTATCAGAAGGCCAACCCCTCCACTCAACCTCTGAATCCCATTTTCCTTCACCGACACAAGGACCTTGCTTTTTGTATCACCTTTCTGTATTATCATTTCCCCCCTTTACACTGAATCATTCTCATTAGCAAACATGTCAAATCTTTAAAAAATAATAATGATTTTTTTCTAGTTCTGGGGCAATGGAGTTGACATACTTTTTCCTATTATGATTACTCTGTGCAAGTAAATACTTGATGTTCTATGTCAAAGAAACATAAGGCTCAGAAAGAGAGAAGGCACACAAGCTAGGTAACTTGGGACCCAAAGATAAACACCTTAGTGGATTTCCTGGGTTTTCTTTTTACCTCAGGTATCTCAGACACGAAGCTGAAGAAGCTGGCAAGCCAGAAATGCCCATGGGTGCAGACAAAACATCCAACAGAAACCTGACCTCTCTTGCCAGAGAACCAGCAAAAGAGCAGCCTAGAAAGACAGACAACCTTTAGATAATAGCTGCTTTACTGTAGCCAAACACTACAGAGGAAAATCTATGGCCCCACCTCCACCCAGGCCAGCAAAGGCCAAGTAGGGAGCCAGAATTCCATCCTTGTGAGACCAGGGAGATGACGCACACTCCCCCTGGGGTGGTGCCAGGGAAGGTCAAGGAGGGATCCGGGATTTTTATCCCCAGTGGCCGAGTAACAAGGCTCTCTTCCCATCACTGGTTTGTCAATAGGGACACCTGTGGAGTCTAGACTTCACCCCACCCGGCAGTAATAAAGCCCTCCTCTTCCTCTCATTGGGGTGGGGACCACAAAGGCCAAGTGGGGAGTCAGGATTCTCCCCTGGCCAGGGCAACAAGGAAGTGTTGGTGGAGAGACCACGAGGGAGGCAAAACTCCCTGTCTGTGAGAAGCTGCACTCCCCAGCCAGGCAGGTGGCGCACACCTGTGATCCCAGGCTACTTGGGAGGCTGAGGCTGGAGAATTACAAGTTTGAAGCTAGGCTGGGCAACTTAACTGAGCCTTGTCTTGCAAAAAAAAAAAAAAAACAAGCACGTGCATCCACACACACACACACACACACACACACACATTACAGTTTAATGAAATTTTTTAAAATATTCAAATAACCTACAGGAAGGCAGGAAAAAAGAAAGAAAAAAAACAACAGAGGCTTGGGAGTCTGAGTGGCAGAGTGTTTACTTAGCAGGTATAAGGTTCTGGGTTCGATCCCAAGGACTGAAAACAACTATTTAAAATTTTTTTAAAAAATAAAATGAAGGAAGAAAAGAAAATACAAAATGATGAACTTAAGCCCTATTATCTATCAATAATTACCTAAATGTAAATTGTGTAGGGCTGGGGATGTAGCTCAGTGATTGAGTTGTTGCTTCACATGCACAAGGCCCTGGGTCATGTCCCCAGCACAGGAGGAATAAAAAGCAAATGGTCTAAAAACATCAATTAAAAGTCAGAGATTAGCAGAGTAGATTAAATACAAGATTTAATTCTATTCTGTCATATATATATATATATATATATATACACACACACACACACACACACACACACACATATATATGTATATGAGTATATATGTGTGTGTATAAATATGTACATATATATATATTAAATATGATGCAGGCAAGTTGAAATTCAAAGAATGAAAAAGATATATCAAGTAAACAATCTCTTAAGCCTGATGGTACATGTCTATAATCCCACCTATTCTAGGGCTGAGGCAGGGGGATCACACGTTCAAAGTCAGCCTGGGCAACTTATCAAGTCCCTGTCTCAAAATAAAATTTAATAAAGGAATGGGGAGGATGTAGCTCAGTGCTTGACTAACATGTATGAGGCCCTGAATTCAATTCCCAGGAACATGGAAAAAAAAAACAAAAATCAAAGAAAAGCAGGAGTAGTTATATTAATATTAGATAAAGTTGATTAAGAACAATGAAAATTACTAGAGACAGAGAGATAGCATTATAAAATGATTAAAAGGCCAGGCACTGTGGCATATACCTATAATCCCAGGGGCTTGGAGGCAGGAGGATCACAAGTTCAAGGCCAGCCTCAGCAACTTATCAAGGCCCTAAGCAACTTTAGTTAGACCCTACCTCAAAATAAAATATATAAAAGGGCTAGGAAAGTGGCTCAGTGTTAAGCACTGTGGGCTCAATCCCTGGTACAAAAAAAAAAAAAAAAGATAAAAAGTTCAAACAACCAACAAGATGTAGCAACCCTAAATGTTTATGCACCAAATAACAGGGCTACAAAACATGTAAAAGACAACTTACAGAACTGAAAGAAGTGGAAAAATGCACAGTTGTAATTGGAGATTTCAATACCCCTCTCTAAACAAATGATATCATAATGTAAAGAAAATCCATCAAATATATAGAAGACCCCGATAACACCATTTCACAACAGGATCTTGTTAACACGTATCACTTCACCTAAAAACAGCAGAATAAACATTCTTTCCACATGCTCTAAAACATATACAAAGGTAGACCATATCCTGGAACTCAAAACAAACTTAAACACATCTTTAAAAAATTAAAATCGTACAAAATATGTTCTCCATCCAAAACTTCATCAAACTGCAAATCAGGAACAGAAAGTAACAAAAGAAAATCTCCAAAACCCTTGGAAGCTACACATCACACTTCTAAATAATTCAAGAATCAAAAAGAAAGTCTAGGGCTGGGGTTGTGGCTCAGTGGTAGAGCGCTTGTCTGGCATGTGTGAGGCACTGGGTTCAATCCTTAGCACCACATATAAATAAATAAATTAAATAAAGGTTCATCAACAAATATATATCTAAAAAAGAAAAGAAAATATTTAAAACTAAATTGACCTGAGTTACAATAAAAGTATACCAGAATTTGTGGGACCCATCCAAAGCAGTACTGAAAGAGAAACTCACAGCATTAAACACATACATTAGAAAAGTAGAAGTCTCAAATCAATGCTCTAAGCTTACTCTTCAAATCCCAGAAAAAGAAAAGTGTAATAACCCAAAGCAAACAGAAACAGGGAAATAATGAGATAAGAACAAAAAATCAACAAATGTGCCAAGCATGGTGGCCCACGCCTGTGATCCTGGTAGCTCTGGAGCCTGGGGTAGGAGGATCTAAAGTTCAAGGCCAGACTAGGCAACTTAGTGAGATCCTGTCAAAATAAAAAATAAACAAAGGGCTGGGATGTTGCTCAGTGGTTAATCACCTCTGAATTTAGTCTTATAGCACACACAAAAAGAATCAATGAATGTGAAAGAAGAAAATAATAGAAAAAATATCAGTGAAACAAAGAAATGGCTCTTTGGAAAGATCAACGAAATTGACAAATCTCTAGCAAGATTGACAAAGAAGAAAAAGACACAAATTCCCAATGCCAAAAATGAAATAGGGGATGTCACTATAGACCATGCAGACAACAAAATGGTAATAAAGAAACATTACAAAGAACTCCACATGCACACATTTGACAAACCTGAACAAAAGTACCAGGCCCTCAAATAACACAAACTACTCACCCAGTATGATTTTGTTCTATAGTTTTAGAACTATAGCTATCTAGAATTATAGATAGTTCTAGAACTATAATTCTATAACTAGTAAGAAACCTGAATTCATAATTTTAAAACTTCCCTAGAGGAAGTCATCAGGCCTTGGTAACTTATATGGAGAGTTCTACGAAGTGTTTAAAGAATCAATACCAAATATATACAATCTCTTCCAAAAATAGAAGTGGGGGAAGAGCTTCCCAATTCTTCTTATGAGTGAGTATTACTCTGATACCAAAAAGAGATAAAGATAGTGGGGGGGGGGGGGGGGAAA
>NW_026000075.1:1597561-1616676 GCF_001458135.2 Marmota marmota marmota
TATATATATATATATATATATATATATATATAATATATATATATATATATAAAGTAAAATTGACTAAGACATTATGACGGCCCAAATGTGAGTACAGAGTCAGGAATGAAGACAAGGAGTAGTCCTTGGTGTCTCCTAAGTCTCCATCTTGGAGAGCTAGTGGGGGGTGCAGGGTGAGCTGCAAGCACAGGAGAGAAGACTTGCGTGAGGAGGAGATTGGGGAAGGATCAAGGACACGGAGGCCATCCGTCCCTCTATGCCTGAGAGCACAAGGCAAAGACAAGTAAATAAGAGGAGTCCCTCTGAGGTTCCTTCTAGTGAAATATTTGGTGAATGACCACTGATTTGGCTTTAATTAAGAAACGTTCAAACACTGGAACCCAAGTGAGCAGGGATGGCGATGTCGAAGACACCCCCATGTGAATCCTTGCCTCCTGTCTGCTGTCCCTCCATTGTTAACACATGCCAGCATTCAAGAGACCCATCGGAAGAGACTGTGCAAGTTCAAATCTGGAATGGGCCAGGGTGGAGCGTGGACACCATCATGGCCAGTAGCTGTGCCCTTGCTGCTTTTTGCACAGCCACGGTCCTCCTTTCTCATCGGAATAAGGAACAAGGAAATGCCACATTTATGATGTGACAGGATGCCAGCAGGGAAGCCTCAGGGCCTTGGGTAAAGCACGGCCCTGTCCATCAGGTCCACGTGGTCTTCCACTCTGTGACCATCTGCCCTCGAACTCTGCTGCCTCTCATCATCTCCCTTACAGCCTGAGGGCCCATTTCCCACAGCTGGCCTTGGTCACCAGTGGGGTACTTTACTAGTTTCCATTTGAGGACTATACAGGTAAAAGGCCCTTTAAAAAAAAAAAAATCTAGGTTTTGTTCCTCTTACAGTAGGTGCCCCTTACCTATCAAATAACTTTCATTTGCCCCCATGTTCCAAGCAACTATGTGCTTTCCTTCTGCTGTTTGCAGTCTTAGTCACAGCCCCATGGAAGGATTAGGTGCAAATGTCACTCTGCCGTTTCCTTCAGTTGATTATGCAAGTATAAATTGGATTGTGTAAGTTCATTTTTGCTCTTTCTCTCCAGTGCTAATACAGCAAGCAGTGTTTGAGAACTTCTTTTTCTTTTTTTTTTCTTCCTTGCAGAGGGAGAGAATGAGCAAGCAAAGAGTCATAACTTTCTTTCCCTTGGCAGGCAGGAATATTGGACTAAGAAGACGGCCAGGCTGCCAATCCCTGTGTGGAAAGTCTCCAATAACCTAGGGATTGAAATTCAGGATGGCCACTAACTGTTCTGGCAGGGATTATTGGAAATGATTTCTTTATGAAGAAGATCCCTTAAGGGGCCCCTTTCAGGGCAGTCATGACAGTGAGACTTCCCAGGCACTGGAGCTGGCAGGGCAAAGAACTCTCTTTTAGCTGAGCTCAAAATAGTAATTGGTCAACTGGGCAGGTTGTGCCGTTCTCTGTGGCAGCCCAGTGGCACTCATCTCTGCTTTGGTTAATCTCATCACTCGGGCAAACTTGGGCCCCTCTAGTCCTTCTACTTGGTGTGAACCAGAGCACCTCAAAGTGTGGCCTGGGACTAGTGCTGGTTTTCTGAGAGCTGATTATTATTGGTTTCTTCATTATAGAAATTGGGCCTGGCGTGGTCGTGCACACCTGCCATCCCAGTGACTCAGGAGTCTGAGACAAGAAGATCACAAATTCAAGGCCAGCTTCAGTAACTCAGTGAGACTTTGTCTCAAGATTAAAAAAAAAAAAAAAAGATTAAAAGGGCGAGGGATGTAGCTCAGCGGTAGAATGCCCTGGGGTTCAATCCTTAACACCATAAACAGACAAAAAAGAAGATGTAGAAATTGAGAGTAAGTTTTTGAAACTTTTAAAAAGTAATTCAATAGGATAAGTTTATATCTAATAATGAAACAGATAGGCTTGTCTTTTTAAAAATACCATATTTAAATGTCTTTTTTGTGATGCTGAGGATTGAACCCAGGGCCTTGTGCATGCTAGACAAGCATTCTACCACCTATCAACACCTTCAGTACCCACATTTTTTTAACTGACATGTAATGATTGTATATATTTATGTGATACAATTAATTTTTTTTCTTTTTGGTAGTTCTGAGCACTGAACCTAGGAGCACTCTACCACTGAGTTATATCCCAACATCTCCCTTCCCTTCTTTTTCATTTTGAGACAGTCTTGCTAAATTGCCAAGCTTGGGATCCTCTTGCCTCAACCTCCTAAGTCCCTGGGATTACAAGTGTGTATGCCACAGTATGATAATTTGATACATGCATAAAATGTATAAAGATAAAGTCAGGGTAATTTGTCATTTTCTCATGTTGGGAAACTGAAGTCCTTTCTTCTAGTTCTTTATAAAATATGTAACAGATTGTTGTAAACTATAACCACTCTACTGTGCCATATTTCTAATAATTCACTTTTCCTTTATACAAAAGTAGAAATCAGCTGAGGATTAGAAATTATTTTTAAAGGTCTGGATGCTGCACAGTTTGGTTGATAAGCACTGAAGTTGATAATGGAGCACTACACAGAATTGGCCTTCCTGGGCTTCAGCCTCTGTTCCTGTATCACTCCATGTCAGGGGTATAAGTTCCACATCCACAATGGGAAGGGGTGGGGGTACATTAAATTTTAAGCATAATTCATGCTTAACAGCATCACATCTTACCTAAACTTAAATCTACAGACTCTTTCTTTTTCCTTCATTAAACATTTCCAAATGGACAAAGTCTTGAGGATTCTATCCCTGAAATGTACCTCACATCTCCTCATTCTGCCTTCTGTCATGTTTCAGGTCTCTTCCTAACTGAGTGCTATGTCTCCAGAAAAGGCCTTCACCGTACTGCTCTTAGCAATATCTTCCTAAAATGTACATGGAATCTTCTGGCTAAAATACATCTCCTTGTACAACAAATTCCAAACTCAGTGTACATTTCCAAAGCTCTTTGTGACCAAGTCTGGCTTGGTCACGTCTCCAGCCACACTCCCCACATGGCCCTAAGGCCCAGCCACCTGGGCTTCTTGCTGCTCTTTGGACACAACATGACACTCGTGACACCTCATGGTCACCTCTTCCCTGGAATGCCTCTTCCTCCACATCTGCCTGTACTTTCATCCTTGAAAGTTCAGCTTCTGTCACTTCCTGTGTCTTTTCTCTGACATCCCTCCTCTATCAGATATAATTACTTTCTTATCTATGAATTAATATTTATATATAGATTTTGTACAGTTATTAGTTTACTTATTTTGTATCTTCTCTTCATTCCTATTATTATTACTATTATTATTAATCAGTGCCTGGGATTGAACCCAGAGCCTTGTGCATGCCAAGCAAGTTCTATCACTGAGCTACATCTCCAGCCCTCCTTTCCCTTTTAAAATAAGATGTAAATTCTAAGTATTCCAGAAACTAGTCTAATGCCCCACATATAGGACACACTCGATTGTTTATGTCAATATTATGAGTTGAGACACCCTTTCACGTATTTATCCATTTCTTCCTTGCAGAACCTGTGTGCTCTGAGTGGTGATGATGTCAGACAAGGTTACAGCGTGATGGAGCTTACATCAAAGGAAGAGAGAGAAAACAAACAGATGGGATGTCAAGCAAGAGCAAGTAAATAAACAAATAAGACAGTTGCACACTGAGATCATCAGTATAAAAGACTTAAGTAGGCTGCAGGGCTAGTTTGCCTGGGGGAGGCCGCCCTAGACAGGAAGATCAAGAGGACCCCTTTACAAAGATGGCACTTGAGCTGAGGTCTAGAAATGAGAACAGTGGAAATGGAAAGGGGACTGGTCTGTTCAAGGAACAGAAATAGGCCAACGTGCAGAAGCAGAGTGGGCAGGGCTGAGTGGCATAGCACAGTGTTGAAAGTAGGCTCCAGACATGGCACTCCATCAGCAGACAGGGAGGAGTTTAGATTTTGCTCTGAACAGAAGCAGCCTTAGAAGGGTTTTAAATTAGGGAGTAGGTTGGATCAGATGACAACTTTAAGAAATGTACAGATGCTCCTTGACTTTGATAGGATTATGCTCCAATAAACGCATTGTCAGTTGAAAATATCAGAAGTCAAAAATGTGTTTTATACATCTAACCTATCAAACTTCATACCTGGACAACACAGTGCTCTGGAAAGTGTCTGTTGCTTTCTCTCCTGATCCTCTGGCTCACTGGGGTCTGCCCAGCATCCCAGGAAAGTAGTGTACCTCATATCGCTAGCCTGGGAAAAAATAAAAATTCAAAATTTGAACTGCCATTTCTATTGAATGTATATTGCTTTTGCAGTATTGTACAGTTGAAAAAATTGTAAATTGAACCATCCTTATGGAGTGTAGATTAAAGGAGACAAGAGGTAAGAAAAAAGATGGAGGCATTATTCTAGGATTCTAGGCTAGAGATGATGTTTGTTTGGATTGGAAGCAGGAGAGCAAAAGTGTGGGCCGAGAGAAGTAGATATGTCGGAGGTATCATTTAAAGGTTCAATGAAAAGACCTTGGTACTGGGTACAGTGGTGCACACCTGTAATTCCAGCAACTCAGGAAGCTGTGGCAGGAGGATCATAAAGTCAAGGCCAGCCTCAGCAACTTAGCAAGACCCTAAGCAACTTAGTGAGACCATGTCTCAAAATAAAAATTAAAAAAGGGGGCTGGGGTTGTGGCTCAGTGGTAGAGCACTTGCCTAGCATGTGTGAGGCACTGGGTTTGATTCTCAGTTCTGCATGTAAATAAATAAATAAATAAGAAAATGTTCATTAACATCTAAAAAAGATAATTAACAAAATTTTTTTTATTAAAGACTGGGGATATAGCTCAATGGTAGAGTACCCCTGGATTCAATCCCTAGTACCACAAGAAAAAAAATAAAATTAAAATTAGAAGGTCTTGGTTGATGGAGCAATATGTACAGAGCTAAAGGAAAGTAAGAAAAATGCAATGAAGAGAACACTCCTGAAGAGGGTGGGGGTGAAGTTCAGAGGTAGAGCTCTTCCCTAGCATGTCCAGGGTCTTGAGTTTGATCTCCAAAATCACCACCACCACCACACACACACACACACAAAAAAAAAAAAAACCTAATGTTTTGACTTGAACATCAAGGTAGATATTGCTTGTTTTAATTGAATTGAGGAGGGAGCACTTAGAACTGGGTTCTATGTAGTAGTTTAGGGAGATGTAAAGACAAGAATTATGAGCTATGTTTTGGTTGAAGATATATGTTAAGCCTTCAAGAGAAGCTGTCAGGAATTCATAAACAGGGCTGGGGGGTATATCTCAGTGGTAGAGCCCCAGTTTAGCATGCATGTGCAAGGCCCAGGGTCCAGTCCCCAGCACCACACACACACACACACACACACACACAGAAGAGTAAACAACTAAGTGGTAGAAAAGGAGACTGAGGTTGCAAAACAGTTATACAGTACCAAGATTTGAGAAGATAAACGTAAAAATGACAACCAAAAAAAAATTTTAAAGTCTCTCTCTCTCTCCTCTCTTCACCCCCCCCCACCCCAGCACCATCTTAAAAGAAAGAAAAGTGAAAAAATAACCTCTATTATGGGATCTAGTTAAGAGCATGCTCTGGAGCAGCTTAAGGTCAGTTGCTATCTTTACCATTTACTCCTGTGTGACCTTGAATATGTCTTCTTAGAGTTTCAGTCTATCTCAGTTACTGTTCTATAAAATATCTAAAAATAGGACCTACCTCTAAGCACTGTCATAAGGTTTTACTGAGTTCATGTGTGTGGCAAGTGTTCCCAACAGTGCCAGGCCCACAGTAAAAGCTCCCAGGATTTAGGTGGCCTCTGAGAGTCTCCAAGGGGTACATGCCCCAGTGGAACAAAACTACTTTTAATTATCCAAAACAGAAAATATTTCTCACCACTGGGTCTTTTCCCAGTTCTACTTATAACAAGACATATGTGTCCTTAAAAACCACCATGCTATGCAAAATTGTACAATAAAAACCACAAGGCTTACGGGAAACTGGGATTTAGTGGCACAACACTCAGAGACATCTTCAATGACACGTTAGCAAAACAGGAATCAAAATTAAAAACATTTGTGCATCAAATGACACTATCAAGAGTGTGAAAAGACAACCCACATAAATGGAAAAAATATTTGCTAAAATAAATTTTATACCTAAAAAAATTCCAAATCATTGATCTGATAAATGGTCCAGTATCCTGAATACATACAAAATGCATATAACTCAACAGCAAAAAGACAACAGTCCAATTCAAAAAATGGTCAAAAAATTTGAGTAGCTTCTTCTTCAAAGAAGGGATACAAATTGCAAACAAGCAAATGAAAATATTTTCACCCTCATTCCTCATTAGGGACATGCAAATCAGAACTGAAATCAGAAGCTGATAGCTGAGTGGTAGAGCACTTGGCCACCATGTGCTAGGGCCTGGGTTTATCTCCAGTTTCTAAAAAAGAAAAAAAAATTGTAACAAATACCTCACACAGTGTAGTTGAATAAACTGAGGCTTCCTGGTGAATAAGCAGCTGGCAAGTGGAGCAAAGACCAATAAAGTAACTGTAATGGGAAGCCTGGTACAAAATAGTTATTTAAAAATTTTAGCTTCTTTTCCTGAGCAGTCCTAGGAAAAGAAGAAAAAATTCCCGAGAGGATGGTACTGTTTTATATGGTGCACAACAGAGAAGCTACATCTCCTATGGGAACGTCAATGGCTCCAGACAGAGCTTCCTGCTCTTTATGCCACATTAACTTTTGTCTACACTTTAGGATCTCAGAGAAGTCTGGGCACAATGGTGCATGCCAGTAATCCCAGCAACTAGGGAGGCTGAGGCAGGGGGATTTCAAGTTCAAGGCCAGCGTGGGCAATTTAGCAAGACCGTACCTAAAAATAAAAAATAAAAAGAGCTGGAGATCAGTGTAAAGCACCCTGGATTCAATCCCAAGTAAAAATAGATAGATAGATGGATAGATAGATAGATAGGTAGATAGATAGATAGATAGATAGATAGATAGATAGATAGATAGATAGATAAAGTCTAAGAGAAGGGCAGCAAGATGCTCATATTGAAAAACTGTTAAATGACAAGCAATCCCCCCAGCACCTATATCCCATGAAGTCATATGTTCATGTCTGTTTTCATCTCTGAATCACTGGAGGAATTCAGGACTGGAAGCCAGGCTAGGACTCACCCTGACAATGTTCTGATTTGGTTTATGCCTCCAGCTTGCCCTTAAATCTATTCTCATTCCTACAAAAGGTGAGAGGCACCTGGTGAGGTGGAAAAAGGATAGGCTGGAGGATCCTGGACTCCAGTTACTTCGGAGCTGGATGTCCTTGAACAATATTGCAACATTTCTCTGAGGTCCATTTTCTTTTTTTCTTTTTTGGTACTGGACATTGAACTCAGAGGCATTCAACCACCGAGCCACATCCCCAGCCCTGTTTTGCATTTTATTTAGAGACAGGATCTCACTGAGTTGCTTATTGCCTCTCTGTTGGTGAGGCTGGCTTTGAACCTGTTATCCTCCTGCCTCAGCCTCCCAAGCTGCTGGGATTACAGGCATGCACCAACGCCCATTTTCTTAATAGTGAAATGGAGACAGGAATAGCTATCTCATCAAGTGGTTAAGAAGATTAAGTGAGATCTTTTTAAATCACAAATCCAATAGAAGACTACCTTTTTATAGCTTGAAGATTCTCCAGGGCTCTTCTGACTTTTCCCTGCAAAACCCAGTCCCTGGGCAGCCTCACATGCCTGCCTCTCAGCTGATACTCCCTGGGCAGCCACAGACCAGTACTTTCACATCCTGAAATACACTCATTCTCTCTTGTTCCTCAGCAATCATTCTTCCATCCAGTGAACATTATGGGGGGACCCTGTTGTAAGTGGGGCCCTGAATTAAATGCTAGGACTACAACTAAGCAACCAGACAGACACAGCCCCTCCTGCCTGAGGTCTCCAGGTTCAACAAGGGCTCAGGTGAACAAAGATGTCATTACAGTTCTGGTGCTGACTAATGTGAGAGGGAAGGGCAAGGTGTTGTCCAAATGTCTGGGGAGGTGGGAGGCTCTGGAGAATGACCGCTAGTTAGGCATGAGATTTCTTTTTGTGATGATGAAAAAAAATCAAAATGAGGTCAAAGTTGTGGTTGCACAATTCCGTGAATATACTAATACTCACTGAAACACACACTTAAAATAGATGAATTAAGTGATATGCAATTGTATCTCAATAAAGCTGCTGAGAAAGAAATTGATATTTAAGCCAGATGGCAGCAGGGTATCAAACCACCCTCCCTCACCCAACACTGAACACCAACAATGTTCTGGGGATGGAACGCAGGGCCTCACACATACCTGGCAAGAGTGCCACCAATTGATCCACATCCTATCTCCAGGACTTTTTTTTTTTTTTTTTTTTTTTGCGGTACTGGGAATTGAACCCAGGCACACTCTACCACTGAGCTACAATCCCAGTCCTTTTTATTTTTTTATTTTGAGACAGGGTCTTGCTTAATGGCTGAGACTGGTCTTGAATTTTCAATCCTCCTGCCTCAGCCTCCAAGTGGCTAGGATTACAGAGATGTGCCACCATGCCCAGCTGCCCAAGCTATTTTTAAATGTTGGATACTATTCCCTTTCCATTGATTCTAAGTACTGGAATTCTTAGTCTGGTGTCTGGAAAGCAAATTGGTTATCATAAGTGTGGTACAAACAAATCAAAATGAAAGATTTTTAATGGTTTTGAGGGATCTCTGAAACCCACTAAGTAACAACCCAATCAGTTAGGGACTGAGTTGTTAACATATCTTGGATCTTGAGAGTGCTGTACCCTGATAAAAATCTGAATATTCAATCTGATTTAATTTTTTTTCCCATACTTGAACATGGGGTGCTTTACCACGAGCTCTATCCCCAGTCCTTTTATTTTTTTCATTTTGAAATGAAAGTCTAGCTAAACTGCCAATGGTGGCCTTGAACTGGAGATCCTCCTACCTCAGCCTCCTGGAATAGGTGGGAGCATGGATCAATCTGAATTCATTCACTGACACAACATCTGTTTATTGAGTATCTATATGTGGCACTTTATGATATGAGCCTTGAACAGTGGTTATCTTTTAAAGATGCTCTTCCTTCTTTTCATTTTTTATGCCCTTTTTTATACTCTCTTCATAAAATACTTATTTGAAACCCATTATTTGCTAATAGAACTGACTATTAGACATGAGTGCTGTCCCTTAAAACCTGGATACAAGTTGTCCTAGTGTAACCGGGTTTACTTGATGCTATGACTATATCCCCTGTTGCTTTGAAACTTACATGTTTTGTTCTTTTTCCCAACCTTCTCCTCCCTGATCTTCTTTTCCCTCATCTTCTCCTTCCTGATCTCTCCTCCCTAATCTCATTTCTCTGAAACACCTTTTAAAAACAAAAAAACAAAACAACAACAACAACAACAAAAAAAAACACCTGTTCTTGTTATATGGGCAGAATCACAGCCTCTGGGACAGAAGTTCCCTGTGTTTCTCCTTTGATAGCAAAGCAATAAACCATCTTTTTCCTTTTTCTCAAAACCATGCCCTTGTCATTGGATTGGCATGGAGACAAGGATCAAGCTTTTGGCAACACTACTGCACAATTCAGTCCTGGACACCACACAGAAAAGAGGCAGTAAGAAATCAACATTTGTTGAATGTCTATAATTTGTCAGTAAATGTGCTGACAATTTAAAGTATGATCTTATTTAGTCCCCAGAACAACAATTTTAGGTAAGTACAGGAGTCTTTCCCTAATCTGTGGTTTTGCTGTGTGAGATTTCTTATCTGTGGTCGACCATGTTTGGAAAATACTTATATTACCATTAGGTGTTTTGAGAGAAGGAGAAAGAGACCACATTCATATAATTTTGTTAAATTGTTTTAATTTTGTTTTACTACTAGTTATGAATCTTACTGTACCTCATTTATAAATTAAACCCTCTCGTAGGCATAGATAAAACAGTG
The DNA here is from genome assembly GCF_001458135.2 of Marmota marmota marmota. NCBI lineage: Eukaryota > Metazoa > Chordata > Mammalia > Rodentia > Sciuridae > Marmota > Marmota marmota. The sequence continues at coordinate 1,607,585 of NW_026000075.1, forward strand.
TATCTATGGCTGATAATAGCTGCAGTTTCAGGCCTCCACAATTTGTCTTGGTAAGTATCTCCCACTGATAAAGTGAAACTACCTCATTATCATCAGATGAACAAAGTATTCAAAGATTCAAAGAGATTATGTAATTTATTTAAAGTCACATACATATTACCTAGAGAGGAGGAATTTGAAACCAGTTCTTCTGATTTTCCTTTTCATTTTATTTATTTTATTTTATTTTTTAATTTTATGAATTCTGGGGATGTTTAACAACTGAGACACATCCCAGCTCTGGTTTTTTTTTTTTTTTTTTTAATTGAGACAGGGTCTTGTTAAGTTCTCATTAAATTGCTGAGGCTGGCCTTGAACTTGTGATCCTCCTGCCTCAGCCTCCAGAACCGCTGTTATTATACCACTGCACCCAGCCAGATATTCTGATTCTAAAATCATAATTTTTTTTTTGTTTTTGTCTGTGCTGCCTCCTAAGACCATGTTGATTAATTCACTCATTTATTCATCAGAGATTTATTTAGCACATGCATTTTGCTGGACCCTAAAGGAACAAAAGCAAACTCATGAAACAACCTAACCTCACAGAGTTCATAGTACAGCTAGGAAGATAAACTACCTTTACTGAGATTCACTGTGTCTGAGCGCTGTGCTGTGGGCAGCTGTATTCATGAAGACTCCCGTCCCATCCTCCCTTCCTACTTAGTGCAGGACCTGCATGCCAGACGCCCCTCTGCCTTTGTAGGATACATGCTTCCCCTTTTGTCCTTCCTTACTTCTTGGGATAAAACAGATTTTATTTATTTATTTTTGCAGTGCTGGGGATTGAGTCTGCATCCTCACACACATGCTAGGCAAGCGCTTTACCACTGAGCTACAACATCAGCCTTACCCACCCACCCCGGCCTTTTGTTTTCTTTTTGAGGCAGGGTCTTGCTAAATTGCCCAGGCAGGTCTCAAACTTGCAATCCTCCTGCCTCAGCCTCTTGAGCTGCTGGGATTACAGGCATGCACCACCATGCCTAGCAAAAAATAAATGTCAAGCAGTTAGGGAGGGTTATTCCTTCCTTCCTTCCTTCCTTCCTTCCTTCCTTCCTTCCTTCCTTCCTTCCTTCCTTCCTTCCTCCCTCCCTCCCTTCTTTCTTCCTTCTTCTTTTCTTTTTTCCAGCAAAGTATGTTATTTATACGTAGATATTACATATCTAGAAATAAAATCCCAGAATTCCATCCTGCTTCTTCCTGCTCTGTGATGCCAGCCAAGGTTGTCAGAGCAGTGAAACCAAACTGTCAGAATGGAAGCAGATTATTCTGCCACTCTTCTTCATCATTGAGTTGTACATTGAATGCGGGGCAGCTCACTTCACTTTTGTTTAACCTCCCAATGAGAGTGACAAAAATTTCCCCAGGTCTGTGAATGTAAATGATTTCAAATTCACCAGTATAACTATGCTTCACCATCGCAGTTAGAAACCAGTCAACTATTTTGAAGAACTCAGAGTTTGCTTCTCTCGTCACCGTCATGGATACTTGTGATAGCACCAGTTAGGACATTCATATGTGCTGTTATGGCTGTACACACAGAAAGATGCAGGAAACAGAAGAGACAGTGAATTCTAGTAAGAAAAACATCAAAATCAGGCAGAGAAAAAGACAAGTGCCTCATGGTCTCAGTCATGTGGAATCTAAAAAAGTTGATCTTGTAGCAGTTGATAGTTGAACAGCTGTTACTTGGCAGGGGGGGACACATGGGGAAAGGTTGACCAATGTGCACCGAGTTCGATGGGAGCAAGAAGCCCTGGGGTACTATTACACAGCATGATGACTGCAGATAACAATAATGTTTTAGAAAAGCATGTGATCCACACCTGTAATCCCAGCAACTCCAGGAGACTGAGCCAGAAAGACCGAAAAGTTCAAGGCCAGCCTCAGTAATTTAGCAAGACCCTATCTCAAGGAAAAAAAAAAAAATTAAAAGGGCAGGAGATGTAGCTCAGTGCTACGTTACTCCTTGGTTCAATTTCCACCAAAAGGAAAGAAAAAGAAAAACTTCAGTTCTGATCTGGCTTAGCCGCTTCTTTTGCAAAAATAACAAGTTATTTAAGCTACCCAGTGCTGTGAAGGAGGAGTGATAAAGATTACCTCCCATGATATTTGGGTTTTGTTTTTGTTTTTCTTTTGGTAGTAGGGATAAAATCCAGCTGTTTACCACCGAGCTGTATCTCTAGCCATTTTTTATTATATATATATATATATTTTTTTTTTTTTTTTTTAATTTTGAGACAGGGTCCCATTAAGTTGCTTTAGGGACTCATTAATTTGCTGAGGTTGTCCTCAAATTTTTGATCCTTTTGCCTCAGCCTCCTGGGTCTCTGGGATTACAAGTGTGCACCATCATGCCTGGATATTTGTGAAGATTAATGTAATGCAAAGACAGCAGGCTGGGGATGTGGCTCAAGCGGTAGCGCGCTCGCCTGGCATGCGTGCGGCCTGGGTTCGATCCTCAGCACCACATACAAACAAAGATGTTGTGTCTGCTGAGAACTAAAAAATAAATATTAAAATTTCTCTCTCTCTTTCTCTCTCCTCTATCTCTCTCTCTCTTTAAAAAAAAAAGAAAAGAAAAGACAGCAGTTTTTAAAATGATTATTGAATATAGGCTTGAGACAAGAAACACTCTGCATTGATAGAAGGAAGAAATCCTTGAGGTTCAGGAAATGCTTCATGAATCTAAGGCTTAAATTACTTCTTGAAAGATGAATAGATTCTGAAAAGTCACAATTGCGGAAAGAGTCTAGACAAGACTTGCACTTTTTCTGTCTTACATATTCCCTGACATGATGCACTTAGAAGAGCACCAGGAACAGGTTGTAGTAAGAAAGTTAGCCCTACTCTCTTGGGCAATGATGCATTATATTCATAACAGTAGAGACCCTTCCTCAGTCTTTACTCTCCTGACCCCAAAAGCATCTTAAGAATTTCCAGTTACCCCATTCACCAATTCAGCTAATGAGCCTGTCTGCAGATCTGTCCTCCACAAACGTCTCTTATTCCCCCACCCCATTTTTTGACATGTGTAGGGGTACCGGGGATTGAACTCAGGGGCAATTGACCACTGAGCCTCATCCCCAGCCCTATTTTGTATTTTTTATTTCTAGACAGGGTCTCACTGAGTTGCTTAGCACTTTGCTGAGGCTGGCTTTAAACTCCTAATCCTCCTACTTCAGCCTCCCAAGCCGCTGGGATCACAGGTATGTGCCATTGCACCTGGTTTTCCCAGCCTTTTATTTTGAAAGATGGTTTTGTTAAATTGCTCAAGCTGGCCTCCAATTTTCTAGCCTCCTGCATCAGCCTCCAAATAGCTGGTATTATAGATGTTGTGATTATAGTTGTATGTGACCATTCTTGAATTCTTAGTGAAAAAGAGAGAAAGAGAGTACTGAGGCTTGTACCCAGGGATGTGCTATCATAAACTTCATCCCCAGCCCTTTATATTATATTATAAAAATAATATTCAAAACTACTTACATTATTTTCCATAAGAGATGATATATGAAAGAATATAGTATACATATAAAAAGACTAACATGATTTCACACCGATAAATTAACAGAGATTATATCTAGAATGGCCTTATTAGATGTTTCCTTTTTTTTTTCTTTTGTATAATGAACTATTTCTTCTGCATTAAAGAAAAACAGTGTCTTTTTGAGCTTGTATAAAATGTTACATTAAGGGAAATAATGTAAAAAATTACGGGAGGATGCAACGGATGATGGCTGGAGTTGCCATATCTATTTTTCTGTAACATCTCTTAATATAAGAAAATAGTGAGGGGCTGGGGATGTGGCTCAAGTGGTAGCACGCTCGTCTGGCATGCGTGCGGCCCGGGTTCGATCCTCAGCACCACATACCAACAAAGATGTTGTGTCTGCCAATAACTAAAAAAATAAATAAATAAATATGTTTAAAAAAAAAAAAGAAAATAGTGAAAGATTAGTTCCCTTTTCTAACAAAGTTATGCATTCTCACCTTGTTTATTTTTATATTCATAAGTGCTCAATCAATATTTAGGAGGGAAAATACTTTAAAGTACTTTAGGAGGGAAAATAAAACACACGCAGACCCTATGGAACAGAGGCAGAATTGGGCCTGTTTTCAACTGGATTACAAAGGGACTGATATTGAAGAAATTTCAAAGACTCTGTCTTTGAAAACCACGTTTCTGCTGAGCATGGTGGCACACATCTGTAATCCCAGCAATTTGGGAAGCTGAGGCAGGAGGATCACAAGTTCAAGGCCAGCCTCAGCAATTTAGCAAGACCCTAAGCCACTTAATGAGACCCTATCTCAAAATAAATAATAATAATAATAACAACAACAACAACAGAGGCTGGGGGTGTCTCTCAGTGGTTAAGTACCCCTGGGTTCAATCCTGGTACTTTAAAAAAAAAGGAAAAGAAAGACTAGAAATCCATATTTCTTCAATCTGGGCGAAGGTAGACACAAATACAAGGAAATCTTTTTTCTTTCCAGGTCTCAGAGTAGTTATTTTAATAACTAATAAATATGTTGAATTTAAAAACTCATAGTAAAAACTTAGAACCAAAAAACATAAAGGAAAAGTTAAAACAAAGCAAAACAAAACAAAACTCTATCTCTCTCTGGTAGGTCACTCAGTCATTTCCCAAAGGCAACTTTATGTTCTTTCTCCTTTCTCCCTCTCTTCTTTTTATTTGTTCTTCTTAGTTTTACGTAACATTAGGATTCATTCTAACATGATTATAAAAGCATGGAATATGATTTGTTCTAATCCAGTCCCCTATTCCCTTCCTCTACTCATCTTTCTGCTACTATAGGTTTTTGTGTTTGTTTTTGATTTTGTTTAGAGTCTTGTGGATGGACATGAGGATGAGAGTCACTGTGGTATATTCATATATGTACATAGGACAGTTAGGTCAGATTCATTCCACTGTCTCTCTCTATCCCACCTTCCTCCCTCCCCTTCAATCCCCTTTGTCTACTCTAAAATCTTAGAACCAGAAAGTTGATATTTCCAATGATATTTCTTTTATTTTTTAACTGTATGTTTTTGTTTTGTTTTGGTTTGTTTTTAGGTACTGAATTGAACCCAGGGCCGCTTAACCACTGAGTCACATCCCTTTTTTATATTTTATTTAGAGACAAGGTCTTGCTTAGTTACTTATGGCTTCAATAAGTTGCTATGGCTGGCTTTGAACTCTTGATCCTCTTGCCTCAGCATCCCGAGCCAAAAACAGGTGCGCCACTGTGCCTGGCTAACTTTATGTTTCTTTAAAATAAACTTTTTTTCAACTCAACTTATGTCACATGATCTAGTCAACTCTATTATTTACCGTCTTGGTATATTTAAATATCACTATATATGAAGTTTACTCACTTTTTAGTTTCATATATACACACATAATTTTATGGGCATTTTAATACTTGAGAAGTCAATATTCCATCCAATTAAACAACAAAATCAACCCTAACTTTACAATTTGGTGAATATCATTCTTCGCTCTATGCCTATCATCCCAGCTGAAGGAAAACAATCACTTCTTCCGACTGAACACTACATATGCACTATTCTGGTTTAGATCTGGAATATCCTCCAAAGGCTTCTGTATGAAGGCTCACTCATCAGCGCAGCCATGTACAGAGGTGGCACTCTGAGGGAGTCATCAGGGCTCTGACCTTATGAATGGATTAACTCATCAATGGATTGAAAACTTGATGACATCATTGGGAGATGGTAGAAACTGCACACAGTGAGGCCTACCTGGAGGAAGCTGGTCACTGGGGTGTGCTCTGAAAGGATATATCTTGCCTCTTGCCCCTTCATCCCTCTCTTTCTCACTCCCCTCTCTCTCTTCCCTACCCAACTGCCATAACATTCACCACAGGCCCAGAAACAACAGGACCAGTGACCAGGGACTGAAACCAAGAGCCAAAATAAATCTTTCCTTCCCTAAGTTGACCCTCTCAGGTATTTTGCACCAGTGACAAAAAACTGGCTGACACATGCCCTAAATATTCTGCAAACATTACTTAACATCTCAGGACTAAGATGTAAATACTATCATCCAATTTTAGTATTTGGGAAACCAAAGTTCAGAGAGACAAGAGACTTGTCCAGAGATGACACAAGGCTCACAGACAATGTGTTGTTTTTTTCTTAAAAATTACAGTCTTTTTTTTTTTTTGATACCAAGGATTGAACCCAGAGGACTTAACCACTGAGTCACATCTCCAACCCTTTTAATTTTGAGACAGGATCTTGCTAAGTTACTGAGGGTCTTGCTAAGTTTCTTCTCCCGTCAGCCTCCTGAGCTGCTGGGATTACAGCGTATGTGCCATCAAGCACACATGTGACTATATAAATTTTAATCAAATAAAATTAAAAACTGAGTTCTTCAGTTGTACTAGTCACATTTTAAATACTAAATTGCCACATAGGGCTGGTGGTGATCCTATTGGATAGTGCAAATAAAAACATTTTCATCATCACAGAATGCTCTATTGGATAGTGCTGACATGGAGTACTCACAATATAAAATATTATATTGTTTTGAGGGGATCTGAAATATCTTTATATATTGAAATGGAAGGCTACAAGTTCCTTTGTGCAGATTTTTTTATTTGTTTTGGTTTTGGTTTGTTTGGATCTTTTCTTTCTTTCTTTCTTTCTTTCTTTCTTTCTTTTTTTTTAAGAGAGAGAGAGAAAGAGAGAGAGAGAGAGAATTTTTTTTTTAATATTCATTTCTTAGTTTTTGGCGGACGCAACATCTCTGTTTGTATGTGGTGCTGAGGATCGAACCCTGGCCGCACACATGCCAGGCAAGCACGCTACCGCTTGAGCCACATCCCCAGCCCCATTTTTTCTTTTTTTGTACAAGAGATTGAACACAGGGGCACATAACCACTGAGCCACATCCCCAGCCCTTTTTCTTTTTTCTTTTTTTTTAACTTTGAGACAAGTTCTCACTAAGTTATTTAGAACCTTGCTAAATTGCTGAGGATGGCCTCAAACTTGTGATCCTCCTGCTTTAGCCTCCCAAGTCACTGGGATTACAGGTATGCACCATGATGCCCAGGGAAGGTACAAGTTTTTAAACCTTTTTCTAACTTTTTAGTTTGGAGTATTTATTGACTCATAAGGCTAAACTATTTTTAAATAATTTGATAAGAGTTTGCTATGTGAATTTTTACATAGAGCAAGATTTTGTTTCCAGTGAAAATTTTATTTATAGAGTAGTGATGAGGTCACCTAATTTGTTGGAAAAGGCTTTATGGAAGAGGTGACTTTCAGCTAATTCTCTAAAGATAAGCAAGTAAAGGGATTAAAGAAAGAAGTAAAAGGAAACTTATAAGAGTGGAAGGAAGGGTAGAGCCACAGATGAGACTTTCAAAGCCTGGAGTACTTTGACCAGTTTCACGTTTGAGGAGTATTATGAAAATTAAGCAACATCAGATACCTGAAAGCACTTCATAAACTATAAAATACTGTTCTGTACAATTAAAAGGAATGTTGTGGGAATCAAACAGCAGATTGTATATGCCTTAAAAATTTATATACTTTGGAAACAAAATTTGTGTAAGAGTATTCTTTTATATTAAAAAAAAACTAAATCATTGATAAATGTGATTATATGAATAACAAATGCATATATAGCATTACATATGCCTCAGGACTGAATTAATAGCACATTGACTTGTTTCGTACCTCTGAGGAGCCACTATTATAAACTGTATTCTCGTATTGTGTTCAAGAAAAAGGAGAGCACAGAAAAGCTAGTCAGAAATATCATTCTACCTCACGATGATTTTCGTTTTTCTTTTGCATAAGCCTGTGTCTTTCAAATAATCCACAAGCAAATAGCTCTATTCTGTAGATGAGAAATTATAAAAGACCATGTAATCAGCTGACAAAGGAACTGAAAACAAGCCCAGAGGAAATGCATGGCTGTTCTTACAAAGTCACAATGTACTGTTCTGTTTGCCTCCCACTCTCAAAGTGTATATTCCTGACATTTCTTGTCTTATAATTGGACTTTGTGAATGAGAGCTGTAGGCTGCTGTCTGGTGAATGATCTGAAAAGGATCTGCGCAAACAGTGGAGGTGCTGCAAACGCTGAATCCCAGGCTTTGTGTGGGAACTCAAATCAGAGGCATAAATTAGAAATTCAGAACCTCAAATTTTATTCTATATAAAATAAGAACTTTTTTTTTTTAAGTCCCTCATGGAGACTCTGCGTAGAATTTGATAACATATAATGCAGAAACCAAGTGCCTAAGCTTCGATTTTAGAAGTTTGGGGTCCTGTGGCTTCCCAGAGTTTATCTGTTACAAGTGTTTGAGCCAGAAAGAGAAGTGCTACCAGTAACTTTCACCTCCTTGGCTTCCTCATCCCAGCTGTTCAACAACTGTGAAAAGCCGTACTTATTAGCATTTCCTTATCATGGTGGACTTTCTGCAGTGTGTTTAATTCCATATCTCATTTGATCTAGCTGAGGAATGGCGCCAGTTAGGCAAGAACGAGATTCACGGAATCCCTGGAAATTATCAGCCGTTGGGCTGGGGATGTGGCTCAAGCGGTAGCGCGCTCGCCTGGCATGCGTGCGGCCCGGGTTCGATCCTCAGCACCACATACATACAAAGATGTTGTGTCTGGAGAAAACTAAAAAATAAATAAATAAATATTAAAAAAAAAATTATCAGCCGTATTTAGTAAATAAATCTTCTTGTGTGCCTACTATGTGTCACATGAGAACCAACATCTGGACAGTTTTATTCACATTCAAATGGGGCCACAACAAGGATTCTCTTTTGTTGGCAAAAGTACTAAAGGAAAAAAGAAAAAAAAAGAAAGAAAGAAAAAGCATTTCCTAAGCAGAATTTATTAAAAAATAGGCTTGGAATCAACAAATGGGCCAAGGACCTGAACAGACACTTCTCAGAGGAGGACATACAGTCAATCAACAAGTACATGAAAAAATGCTCAACATCTCTAGCTGTCAGAGAAATGCAAATCAAAACCACCCTAAGATACCATCTCACTCCAGTAAGATTGGCAG
>NW_026000075.1:1617481-1624225 GCF_001458135.2 Marmota marmota marmota
TGTAAATCAATGGATGTGTAACTGATGTGATTCTGCAATCTGTGTATGGGGTGAAGGTGGGAGTTCATAACCCACTTGAATCAAAGTGTGGAATATGATATGTCAAGAAATTTGTAATGTTTTGAACAACCCACAATAAAAAATTAAAAAAAAAAAATAGGCTTGGAAAAAAATCCATCATGTTAATGGTGTCTGTATGTCTCTGGGTGTTAACATTGTGGGGTTTTCCTCTTCATTCTAACTTTTTTTTTTAACAGCAGGTTTATTTAACTTTGGTGAACAGAAAATGAAAAAGTAAAAAATCTTAAAGAAAAAAGATTCTCCACAGTTTGTACAAAATACTAAAGAGATTCAAATATAAACAAGTCTATTGATTGGTAGAGTTGACTGCCAATCATATTGATAGACAGCATGACTCCAACTATTTGTTTTGTTTTATTAATCAGAGGTTTTAACTTAGTTTAGTAAGAAGAAAATATACCTTGCATCTTGTGAAGGCATTAACTCTTCCTAGACTCTAGGACTTTATTGAAAGAATTAATAAAATCTTACTCTCCAACCCCAAAAACTCTAAAATAATTTGAATTATTTTTCATGGTGCTGGGGATCAAAACCAGGGCCTCACACATGCTAAGCGAGTGTTCTACCACTGAGCCACAACCCCAGTCCTAATTTGAATTTTTAATCTGCGATTTTCAAAGGTAATCTTCAAATCCTGAAAGAGAGGAATATTATGTTTTCCATTAATATATGACATTTAAGGATTAAAAACCGCCACCACCATCACCACCACAAAAACAACACAGAAAATTCACCCAGGTCCTTCTGTTATAGTTGTGTGACCTTTGTGCTGTCACAGACTTCTGCTCCCAACTAAGGTCAGTTAGTCAGAAAGTCAGAGAGAGCCACAGTATCTGAAAGGGTCATTCATGGAGGCTGAGCGTGAAGGTCCTCTGTCCACAGTGAGTTACCCTGTGCACATATCCTCAAAGCACAGATGGTTCCTCGGGGCAGGAATTAAAGATGAAGGGAGAACTGATTCTCAAACAAAATACAGTACATTAATTCACTTGGAAGGCACCAGGGTGTGTCTGCTGTACTGACTTTTCTGAAGACACAGAATCTGGCCCTATGTCTAGTTGTCGTAAATATGTTTACTCCTTATAACATGCCCATAAATTTCCCCTAAAGAGGACTAGGGCTTATCACCAAATTCTAAATGAACTGTTTGCTGGTTTGAAAACTCTGGAGGTTATTTGAATCTCAGAGGCCCTATAGGTCCCTATGTCACCTTAGTCTTCAACCTCCTCCAGAAGGTCCCAAGAGTAGGCAAAACCTTTCATTCCCTAGTTCTGGCAGTCACTAAGGTGTCCCCAAGGAGAAAAGAAAAGGGAGGACTGTGCTAGGTGAGGCTGGCCTCTCCTAGCTCTTATTAATAGAGAACATGTGGGCTGAGGCGAGGGTGGGGGCTGGGCTTGCTAAGTAAACAGGATGGATGAGAAAGAGAATAATGCTTTTATATTCTTGTCTATTATGGATCCTGGGAGGCTTTTTAATGGAGATGAATGGCAGAGACAGATTTCAAGGAAGTCGTTTCCAAAGCTAAATGTGCAGGTCACTGATATCTATTTCTCCTTTTCCCATGGAAGTGGGCTATGTGGTCAACTGCCATTGCCAACCAGATTTCACCAATGTCTTCTGAATCTACGGCTCAGCTACGACTCTGTCTTCTGGGAATTCTTTTTTTAGACCTTTCATTTATTCATTCATTCCACTAATATTAACAGGGTGTCACTATTAGCCAGGCACTTTGGGAGCACTAGGAATATAGCATATATATAATGACTTCATCAACCTGAGTCATTCATTCCCAAAGGCAGATGCAGACCAGGATCCACTGCACCCAGGTGCTAAGGAGCCTGGAGACAGGACTAATTCAGACTCTGCCTTGGGATGTGTGGTCAGGGAAGGCTCCCCTGAAAAGGGGTCCAGGACACCTAAATTGAGCCTGGAATGAGTCAGCAAGAAAAGGAGGGGGAGAGCTTTCTAGGGAGCTGATTCCATACCTGCAAAAGCTATGAGTCTTGAGAATGTTGCTAAATGGGGGCAAACGGCATCCTTCCTTAGAAAATGCACACTCCTCGCAGGGAGGAGAAAGAAGACAAAGGTATTCTCACAGATATTTAAGGAAAGATGCCGTAGAAACTACACAAAAATTATGCAGTTGTTTCAGAAACTATACAGATGTGATTTGTCACCTGGAGCAGGAATGAGAAAGAGTGCTATTTGCATGTGAAACTTTCTTCCACATGCTGAACCATTTTCAGCACAAGCTGCAATGTTGGTTTTTTTCTTTTTCTTTTCTTTTTTTTTTCCTGTGTATTTGCTTGCTTGCTTTTTTTTCTATTTGGTACCAGGAATTGAACCCAGGGACGCTTTACCACCAAGTCCCATCCCCAGTCCATTTCTACTTTTTGTTGTGATACAGGGTCTTGTTGAGTTGCTTAGGGCTTGATAAATTGCTGAGACTGGCTTTAAACTTTCGATCCTCCCACTTCAGCCTCCCAAGTCACTGGGATTACAGTCATGTCACATGGCACCAGTCTCCAAAATAGCTTTTTAAGAAAAAAAACTGTGAGGCAGTTTTCCCTTTCTTTATTAAATGGGAAAGAAGTTTCCTCTTTCCTTATTAAAAATGTTAATATTCTTACATATATACATGTGTACTTATATATGGGGACTTTTTTGAGGGGAGGGGTGCTAAGGATTGAACCTCAACTTTATACACACTCTACCACTGAGCCACCGGCCCCCACCACCAGCCCTTAAGAGACTTCTTAAGACTTTGCTTCCAGAGCCTTAGAAGAAGCATGGCTAAGACAAACTACGATGTTTCTTACATTTTAAATTTTGTATTGACATCAGCATGTTAGAAAATTTTCTTATCAATGAAATTTTAATACAATATTTACATATATCACAAATATTGAGTATTTGGAAGATTGCTATAAATATCTTATATCTACCTATAAATATAAAAACATATGTATGAACATATCTATGACAGGTTTTTTGTTTGTTTGTTTGTTTGTTTTGTTTTGTGGTGCTGGGGATCAAACCCAGGGCCTTGTGCATGTGAGGCAAGCACTCTACCCACTGAGCTCCATCCCCAGTGCTATGACAAGGTTTTAATGACATAAATAACTTGGATAGTATTGGAGAAACAAACTGTTACAGATTTTTTTTTCATTTATCAATTTTATATAAAAATAAATGAGAAGTTTGTCAGCATTAAAAAAAAGTACTTTATTTCATGCCATTATTTCTTTTCAATCTGCTAGCTAAAAACATGTCCATATCAAGCTTTTGTTTCCTGATCCTTATTATAGTCTCCATAAAAATCATTAGAAATATACTGTCTCAAAAAGAGAAGCTGATTCCTCTTCTGTCCAAATTGTTAGTTTTCTGATTGACTTTGAAAACCAAAACTTTACAGTCTTTGAGGGAAAATAATCTATTTTTCCAGAGAATTTCAATCTGTCAGTCACTCTGATAGACGCACAGCTCCTACTGTATTATTTTTTTTGCTTCAGCTAACATATGTTAAAACAAAATCATTTTTAAAGCTCAAGACAATTCAACATTCTGATTAGTTCCAAAAGTTCTCTTTCAGTCAACAGTGTCTGCCAAGTTTCCCAATGTAAGACATTTTCTTCAATTATCAAACAAGTGTGGGATCAGCCCCAGAAATAAGAACTGCATCCAAACATTATGTCTTAGCTGAGGAGAGGTTACAGCGGCTAAATTTGTAGCTCATATATTTTTAGTTTTAAATCTCACAGAAAGGAATTGTAGCTCCGAGACATGAAATGATTAAAAGAGGGGGAAAAAAAGTTTAGGAAGTCTTCACTGTTCATCATTTTAATCAATGATCCATTTGTATGTTGGCCAAAAGTATTGTTACAATGAATTACTGTAAGTAGACAGAGGCTACAATTTTCACTGATATTTTCTCTTGGGGTCTAGAGAATTCTGTGTCTTTGGTGCAAAATACAGATTGAGTATGAATTATTGGGGGGTATTTTTTAACAATGCTTTTTCAAAGAAATACTTCGATGAAAAATTGTTTTAGTTGATGCTGAAGTAACAAGTTACTGTGCACACTAACTGCAAGTTTTATTCAAGTCTGTCATCCAGAAGAGTCTAGACATCTGGAAATGAAGCCATATTTGCTCAATTGCTATTCTGAAGAAAGCAAAGTATTACACAAATCAGTGGGCTAAGTCCAGGGAGCTGATTGTCTGCCTTCTTTCTTTCCTTCTTTCTCTTCTTCTCTTCCTTCCTCCTCCCTCCTGCCTGCCCTCTGGCTCTGTCTGGCTCTGATTCTTGTTCTCCTTCTCTCTTGGCCCTTCTCTCTCTCTCTCTCTCTCTCCCCTAATCTAGAGATCCTTAGCCTGAAGCCTGTTTGCCACATGTTTTTACAACTCGTCTTCATTAAACCACATTTCTGTCAGCCAGAATTGTCACAGCCGTTCCAATTCTTTAATCGTCACAACCCCTCAGGTGAAAATGTTTCAGGTGCCAAAGAACAGTGAGTCTCACAACTGGGCTTCCCTCTGAACTGCAGGGACAGACATGTGGATTTCAAGTTGGAATCTTTTTCTGTGCTCTAGAAAGAGACATTCTGAAGGATGGAACTGCCATCAGCTTCAAGTCCCTGGAGAGGAGCCAGTGTTGCAAGGAGGCCGAGGAGAAGATAGACAGGTCAGATCTCTGGTCCTCAGAATGGGCTGTTCCTTGGGGTCACCTGGGGGCTTTAATTTGAAAAATTGTCCAGATACCTGGCTCCCACCTGCAGAGATTCTCATATTGGCCTGCAATAGGAAGCGAGTCTCAGTATTTTAAAAAAGTAACAAAACTTGAGAACCATTGTTTTAAACTATGCTGTTTTCCCATTTAGGCCTTAGTTAAATTATGGTCAAAGAAACTGCCCCTCTTTCGTTCGAGCTGGAAAATTATTCCAAAAGGAGGAAAAACTTCTTTCTCTCTCTGTTCCTCATAATTATTTTGTTGTCACTTACTACAGTCAACTGGCCATCTACTAATCTATGATGATTTTTAATCAATTTATGTGGCCTATCTTTAGATGCTTGATGTTGGAAACATTACAGCCAAGCAAGTCCAAACAGCTGTAGGTACAAACACCAGTTTGTTTCTTTGCTCCTTAGGCCCCCTTCAAAATATTGGTGAAAAACTCAGTTGCCTGCTGAGTTGAGAGGCTAAGACGGGAGGATTGCAAGCTCCAGGTCAGCCTCAGCAACTTAATAAGACCCTGTCTCAAAATAAAATAAAAAAGACTAGGAATGTATATCAGGGTAGCATGCCCCTTAGTTTCAATCCCTATCGCTAGAGGGGAAAAAACAAAACAACAAAACAAAAAACTTTAGGTGTCTAGTGTGATACTAGTAAGCTATTCTATTCAAAGGGGGCAACCCGTATAGGCTCAGGGTCTAGGCAAGTGCTCTACCACTGAACTACATCCCCAACCCTTTTATTTTGAGACAAGGTCACACTATGTTGCACAGGCTGGCTTCAAACTTGTGATCCTCCTGCCTCAGTCTCCCAAGTAGATGGTATGAAAGGCGTGTGCCACTATGTCTAACAGATCCTTCAATATTTCAACAGAAGCCAAAAACGATCCAATTCATATGAGACCTCCCAATTTGTACATGTTGGCAAGTAATTAAACTGTGAATAATCAAAATATATCTGATGCTGAGTGAGGAGTTACACACTTATAATCCCAGCAACTGGGGTGACTGAAAGCTAAGGCCAGCCTGGGCGATTTAGCAAAACCATGTCTCAAAATAAAATAACAAGTGCTGGGATTTAGCTCAGAGGTAGAGCACTTGCCTAGAGTGTGGGAGGCCCTGAGTTCAATCTCCAGAACCAAAAGAAAAAGAAAAACAAACAACAAGAACAAAAAGAATGTATCTGCAGACCAAAAGCAAGCTGCTAGCACGCAACATCTGGCCTGGAAGGCTCTTCCTCTGGTTTTTGCTCTAACTCCCTCTCAACTTTTAGTACTCAGCTCTGCAGACAGATACTTTGAGGAGGCTCCCCCAGCTACTCCTCCCCCCATCCCGGGGCTTCACATGGCACTCGGGCCTGTCTCCCTTGCAGACTGCCCACTACTGCAGGGCTGGCATGGGGACTTAGGGCCCTTATTTTGGGAATGTATGTTAATCTCAAATTGGATACTCAGAAAACAAGTATTTATCAAGTATATATGTGTGTACACACACACACACACATACACAAATTCAACAAATTCAAATTATGACCACCCAGAAATACAAATTAAGACAATAGACACTAGGAAAAAAAACTCTCTCTCCAAATAGATCCATTTACCTTTACTCCTCCCAGGATAATTCACTTTGTGAGAACCCTCAGAACACCTCCATGGGAGCACTTTCATCCTTAGAGGCTCTGCTATGTGGTGGTTAGAAGCCTGGCCTTTGCAGACAGCTTGGGTTCAAGTTTGCTCTTGGGTTCACCTGTGTGAACTGGGGCAAATTGCTTGACCTTCTTATCCTTGGTTTTCTTTCTTTTTTTTTTTTTAATAATTTTTATTGTTGGTTGTTCAAAACATTACATAGTTCTTTTTTTTTTTCCCCCCTAGGGGGAGAGAGAGAGAGAGAGAGAGAGAGAGAGAGAGAGAGAGAGAGAGAGAGAGAGAGA
>NW_026000075.1:1624635-1646920 GCF_001458135.2 Marmota marmota marmota
TTTGTTTGTATATGGTGCTGAGGATCGAACCCGGGCCACACGCATACCAGGCGAGCGCGCTACCGCTTGAGCCACATCCCCAGCCCCCATTACATAGTTCTTGATATATCATATTTCACATTTTGATTCAAGTGGGTCTTGGTTTTCTTATAAACTGGGGATAATGATAGAACCTTCCTTAAAAGGGTGTTAGGATTAATGATGCCAAGGATCATATACTGTGCTAGGCTGTTATTGTTAACCATGATTTAACACAGTGCCTCTCAAGAAATCTATGAGTTCCGGGCTGGGGATGTGGCTCAAATGGTAGCGCGCTCGCCTGGCATGCGTGCGGCCCGGGTTCGATCCTCAGCACCACATACAAACAAAGATGTTGTGTCCGCCTAAAACTAAAATAAATAAATAAATAAATATTAAAAAAAAAAAAAGAAATCTATGAGTTCCCATCTTTCAGATGAAGCTCCAAGGTCACTCTGATGTTGCGTTATAGAGCTAGTGTTTAAATGAAGATCTGCTAAGTACATCACTTTCCAATCAAAACAGAGAAGAATCAGCCCAGTCCTTCCAAATGTTTGCCAGACTGCCAATGCTTAAAACCCACTCCCATTTATTAAGCTGTCCCTAGTTTCAGATGAGGCCCCAGGACACGAAAGTAGCATTTAAGCCTCAACTCTGACTTTAAAGCCAATAAAGGTTGCTTTTCTTTGGGGGTGGCAGGAGTTGTTTGTTTTGGTTTGGTTTGGTTTGTGGGGGATTGAACCCAGAGGTGCTTTACCACTGACCGACATCCCCAGCCCTTTTTTATTTTTTATTTTAAGATGGGGTCTCACTGTTAAGGATGGCTTTGAACTTGTGATTCTCCTGCCTCAGCCTCCTGAGCCACTGGGATTACAGGCATGTACTATGATGCCCAGCTTCCTGAGACACTTTTTTGCTAAATTGCTGAGGCTGGCCTTGGTCTTGCAATCCTCCTGCCTCAGCCTCCCAAATTGCTGTGATTACAAGCGTGCACCACTGCTGCTGGGCTCCAGTAAGAGTTCTTAACCTCTCTACCAGAAGCTGGGATTTCCCAGACCTATTAAAAATAATGATAATAAACTTACAAACCAACTTACCCACTCTTTATTTCATTTCCATCAGCTCATAAAAGAAAGAACATGCTAACACAAGTGCTTTTGAGAGGACACAATCTCAGAAAAACATAATTAAACGCTTTTAACTTTCTGACAAGCTCCAGACATGGCTTTTTTAACTTTCCTTGTGACCTGGTGGAAGCGCTTTCTTCACCACCGCCTGTCTGCTACTGGTCTTTCCTTGTCCCTCCCTATTTGGTCCCCTTTGTTGTCTTTCTTTTCTTTGACTGTTCCTCCTGTTTAGTCTTTCCTTGAGAGCTGAGATAATTGCCCACAGTTTGCACTGGAATCATGCAAACCAGAGGAGGAAAGCCGCCGGATCCACCCCAGGCACCAGGGAAACGCTGTAGCCACAGCCCGGAACTGGGTGGCTGTCCAGGTGGGAGTGGGAGTAGTCACTAGGGGAGGTGCCAGGGCACAGGATGCAGAGTTCAGGAAAATAAAGAGGAAAAAAGACAGGAAGAGCATCAGAGCTTTTAACTCTACCTTCTTAACACCCAAAGAGAGAGAGCTGACCAGTGGCAAGAAGTTATGTTGACAAAGCAGGGAAATGTCACCTTTTGTACTGACAACTGCCCACGTGTACCGCTTTTTAAATTTTGATGGATTGATCGATGCAGTGCTGGGGATGGAACCCAGGGCCTTGTGTGTGCCAGGCAAGCCCTCTAACCCCAGAACTGCACCCAGCCCTGTGGTACCACCTTACAAGCGAGTCCCTTCAATAGCTTTCCTTTGGGGTTAACATTGAATTTGGTTCTCCTAGACTTAATCTAAAAAATGGAAGTCATATTCAATTTCATTCATTCATTTGGCATTTTTGGTCTTGTCTTGTGTTTGTTTTTCTGTAGTGGTAGAGATTGAACCCAGACCCTTGCACATCAGGGCTCCAGCTCTGAGCTGTACTCTCAGCACTTCATCTAACATTTATTTGGACCCTGCTTGGTGGTCTGCACTAGGGAAATAGTAGATTAATAAAATTTATCCCAGCCAGCCTTTCAGAGCCAACAGGGGTAGGAAAGACAGCTCAGATAATTTAAGAAATTTGTTCATTTTCTGTCTAGATTTGTATTGATAATTATAGTACAAGCAGTTTCTCTCTGATAGCACTGTTTGCTAATGGGGACTGGGCACTTCTGAAACTCCAGGCACTAAACATTGTATGTGAATTATCATTGTATGTATCATTGTATCATTGTATGTGCTAAACATTGTATATGAATTATCTCATGGAATAAAAAAAGACTGGAAAGTATTACATGCTCAATAATTGATGGATGGATGGACAAATGATCTGTCACTACTGTCCTATAAAGCAGTTTCTATGATGACCCCAATATTATAGATGAAGAAACTTAGACATAGAAGAGTTAAGTAACTGGCTTAACATTGCACAGATTCTGACTTCATGACTTGGTGACAGAAAAGTGACAAAGAATAAGAAGTCCTCTCCAACTAATGGAGACATCCCAGGATGTTTTGGCACTGACAAAAATTACAAAGCAGGCAAATCTGAAACATATTTCCTTGTCATCTTGGAGACCATAGGCAGGGAGTTAGACCCCTGAATCAGAAAGATTCAGTAGGGGAAGGCAATTCTGAACTCTAAGAGAAGGACCACGGGATGGGAGTGACATGGCTCACTTGGCCTGGGAGAAACACATCCTAGAAGTGCTAAGTCCAGGTGTGGTCTAACAAATTCAATTATCTGTAAGAAGAAGGCGGAACACAATTACTTAAAGAATAAATAACTCTTTAGGAGAAAGCAGAAGCAAAGCAGGAGGAGGAACAGGTCCTGGTCACCCAGGATTAGAAGGCACGGTTTTCCAAAATCCCTGAAGTGGATAGCCATGCTTCCTGCAACCAATGCACACAGGGCTCCTTCACCTGAAATGCCTGTTTCATTGATTTTTTCTCCTGGCACATTAGTAAGATAGGTGTTTAGGGTTTATTTGGAGATGGTGGGTGAATGTAGGCAGAAGAATTCTCCAAGACAAAAGAAAGAAGTCAAACTCTGCCTCCCATCCCAAGAAATGTGCCTGTCTTCCATGCCAATTTTTGCAGACCCTGCAGGGGTCTCTGTCCATGGAAATGGCATCTGAGCCAGGCACAGGGGTACAAGCCTGTATTCCCAGTGGCTTGGAAGGTTCAGGCAGGAAGATCTCAAGTTCAAAGCCAGCCTCAGAGAAAGCAAGCCACTCAGTGCATACAAATAAAATACAAAATAGGGCTGGGAATGTGGCTCAGTGGTCGAGTGCCCCTGAGTTCAATCCCTGGTACAAAAAAAAAAAAAAGGCATCTGACCAACTATGCAGTTGGTTTAGCAAGGTCTCCTCCTATTACCTTTGATAGAAAATTAATTATTTCTCTCTTTTGCAGTGAGTCTGCAACACTTTCAACTACCAGTATTGCTAGTGAAAAAGAATAGATTAAAAATGTGACCAAGTGCATTTCCTGAAACTCTTTGGTGGGGTTAAGGGCATTTTCTTTTTACCAAACATTTCCTTTTCCCTACTAACTTAAAAGGACACAATATGATGTGGGGACATGGGTAGGATTTGACCTCTAAATTCAAGGCCTTGGTTTGCTAATTCAGTCAGGCTTGTTATTAGATTTCAAGAGACATTTACCAACAAAAAGCTGAGAACAGTCATAAAAACCTTTCGTGAAAAATCTCCTATATTGGTCAGTAGAAAATAATTAAGAAACAAAAAATAAATAAAAGAAAGAAAGAAAGAAAGAAAATAATTAAGAAACAGTATTCATTGTATCACCATAATTTTGTTTGCAGAAATAAAACATACACAAACACATAAACATACACGCAGGTAAAAAGATTAGAAGAAATAACAAAAAATTACAGATAGCTCTCCCTGGATAGTGAGAATATGAGTAGTTCTTATTTTCTTCTTTTTACTCTTTAATTATTTTATTTATTTATTTATTCATTCATTCATTTTGAGATGGGGATCTTGCTACATTGCCCAGGTTGGTCTTGAATTCCTGAAACTCAGACCCTGGAATAGCTAGGATTATAGATGTATGCCACAGCTCCTGGCATTCAGACTTTTTTGGTGTGTGTGTGTGTGTGTGTGTGTGTGTGATGCTGGGGATTGAACCCAGGGATGCTGTTCCACTGAGTTATATGCCCAACTCCAGCTCCATCTCTACCCCTTTTTAAAAAAAAATTTTTTTGAAATAGGGTCTCACTAAGTTGTTCAGGTTGGCCTCAAACTTGCCCGACTCAGACTTCTTAATCATAATACTGGAAGCTAGAAACCAATGGAATAATACCCTCAAAATTCTAAAGAAAAAATAATTACTAGTGTGGAACTGTATACCTAACCAAAGTTACATCATGTATTATGGTCAAAGGGGGAAAAAGACATTCTCACAATTACCAGTTTTCAAAGCATTTACTCCTCCTCCAAACATAGTCAGTAAATCAGATAGAAGCAGCCATGGACATAGGAAGCAGATTTTCACGTGGGGGGTGGTGATGGGAGCCCCCAGGGGGATGACAACGGGAATCTGAGAACAGCCGGTCTAAGGTGGTACAAGCCACAAGCCCCGGAGGGGAGCTTCAAGGAGATAAAATTGGGGGAACTTATGATGCGTCTGAACATCTTAAGAGAGGACAAAATACTACAGAGTACAGACTGAACGGATGAGTGCAAGAAAATGAAACAAAACACATACAGAAAGACAAAACAAAGCGCATGGGGAAAATAAGATAATTATCAGGGAAAACAAAAAAGTTGGGTGGGGGAAGGGAAAGCAATGTCATGTTCTGCAATATGACTCATCTGTGAAGAGCCACTGTAAACCCTGCTGCTGACCAAACAAAAATTATGAGGTCATTATATTGGGAGGAGAGAGGATGGGCAGGGTGGCATGTGGAGAGGGGTGTGGCGGGGGCCAAACTTGCTGATCTGCAGTGGGAAGTCATGTAGGAGCACTTAAAGCTGGAACATCCAGAGGTGAGCAATCCAAGCATGTTCTCTAGAAACACGGAGGCCCTAGAAAAGGCAGTATCTGATAAAAGAAGGTGATTGCCTCTGGGGAGGGGGACATGGGGATAGGAAGGAGGAGGACCACTGCCTTTCCTTACAAACCGCACAAAACCATTTTATGCTTTAAACTCCAGTCATATATATTTTTGATATAAGAATAAAGCAAAAAACTAAAAATTAAAAAAAGGCATGGGGGAGCTGGCTGTGCATGTTTGGGTTAGAATCCCCTTGTAGCACTAACCTACATCTGACCTTGCCGGCTTCCTTAACCTCTCAGAGCCTGTTCATTTCCGTCTGTTAAATTGGGACAATGGTGGCTGTGAGGATTAAATGAGGTTTAATGTGCAAGGCCTTTTGCTCATATTGGACAATTAATGTCAGCTTTCATTTCAAATGGCCAAGGCATCCACCCTCTCAATTGGCCTGGGGAAGGAGACTGGCAGCCAATGTTTTTCTGCCATTGGAGCAGAGTTGTACTTGCACCCAACACTCAACTGTTAGAGGAGGGAGAGTTAGGATCAGTGTTTCTCAATCCTGAACAAGGTACAGACTCCTTTCAAAGGAGAAACAAAACAAAACAGCAGACTCTCACAGGTGACTTTCTCGATTATAATGTTATTTAAATGTGTTAACTTCTTATATACACAGAGCTTATATACACAGGCAAAGTTTGAATAAATTTAATAAATAAAAGTGAAAGTAAATTTAAATGCAAGCCAAATCACAAAACCAGTGGAATTCAAATGAGCATTAATTGAATGTGACAGATGGTGACATTCTGCTGACATGAAATCATGACTCCTCAAGGATACATGTACAGCAGGTTCTAATAGGTTCTCCATGTCCAGTCCAATGACCCCAATTTCTCATTGCTTTTCTGTGAATCCTCCTTCCACAAGGGTAACATGATAATTCTTGGGTTTTTGCATGGTGCTAGCCTGCTCTCTTCTGTAAGTTTTATTTTATTTTATTGGACAATTGAAAACTGTACACATTTCTGGGATACAATATAACAGCAAAGATAAACATAGGGAGTTAAATACAGCATGATCTTGCTTATAGGTGGAATCTAAAACAGACTCATGCTGTAGCATACACCTGTAATATCAGGGGCTCAGGAGGTTGAGGCAGGAAGATCGGGAGTTCAAAGCCAGCCTCAGCAAAAGCGAGGCACTAAGCAACCCAGTGAGACCCTGTCTCTAAATAAAATACAGAATAGGGCTGGGGATGTGGCTCAGTGGTTGAGCCCCCGCTGAATTTGATCCCTGGTACCAAAAAGGAGGAGGAGGAGGAGGAGGAGGATGGGTGATGAGCTTGCTTCAGGTTTCTGAGTCAGCTCAGTCTGAGGCTCCATGAGAGACAGGAGAACTAGATTGGCTATCTTTGTTTGGGGACTCAGCCTAGTTTGAAGGGAACACAACCACAGGGCTTCTGAAGCAAGCTTTTCTCAGATCTCAGATTTCTTTTTTTGGGGGGTTGGGGGGTGGGTACCAGGGATTGAACTCAGGGGCACTCAACCATTGAGCCACATCCCCAGCCCAATTTTGTATTTTATTAGAACTGGGTCTCACTGAGTTGCTTAACCCCTCGCTGTTGCTGAGGTTGGCTTGAACTCGAGATCCTTCTGTCTCAGCCTCCCAAACTGCTGGGATTACGGGCGTGTGCCATCACGACCAGCTCAGGTCTCAGATTTCTTTGACCACTTAATTTGACGTACCTGGAATTGATGGATGATACTAGAGAGTCCTGGAGCACACCCAGACAGACCTGGGGAGATCACAGTGTTTTGAAGTAGATTTTGGAACCATATTTAAAAGAGTTGAGATGAGGACATAAAATAAGAGACATGAAATAAGTTCAAAGTACTATGATAAAACGGTAGAAGGAAAAGCAACAAATAAATACTTGAGGGAAAATCCTTATGTCAGTTCAGAGCCAGAGCCAGGTGTGTCTCCTTCTGCTCAAGGTCCCCTTAGGAGATAGATACTGTGTTCCCCATTTTGCAGGGAAGAAAATGAAGTTCAAAAAGGTCATTTCATCATACCAAGAGCGCATTGATTTTTTTGTTGTTGTTGTTGTTGTTGTTGTTGGTACCAGGGATTAAAATCAGGGGTGCTTAACCTCTGAGCTTCATCCCCCACCTTTTTATTTTTTTAATTTTGAGACAGGATCTCCTTAAGTTGCATGGGTCCTTGATGACTTGCTGAGGCTAGCTTTGAACTTGCAATCCTTTGGTTTNAGAGAAATTCTCAAGCATGTGTGAGGCTTTTGGTTCAATCCCCAGGAGAGCCCAAAATGACAATAATCATCATCATCATGAAATATTACTTGTACGCAGAACCATACTCTATCAATTTTACTAATAATTTTTTGTTGTTTTTGGTACTGGGGACTGAATCCAGAGGTACTCTGCCACTGAATTATATGCCTAGTTCTTTTTATTTTTTGACAGGGTCTTACTAAGTTGCTTAGGGTCTCACTAAGTTGCTGAGGCTGGTTTTGAACTCACAATCTTCCTGCGTCAGCCTCCTGAGCTGCTAGGATTACATGTATGCTCCATGTGGCCAGCATGTCTACCCATCTCTTTTTCTTTTTTTCTTTTTTTTTTTTTTGGTATCGGGGATTGAACTCAGGGAGACTCAACCACTGAGCCACATCCTCAGCCCTATTTTATATTTTGTTTACAAACAGGGTCTCACTTGCCATTGCTGAGGTTGACTATGAACTCAAGATTCTCCTGCCTCAGCCTCCCAAACCACTGGGATTACAGGCATGCCTCACCACATCGGGCTCCCATCTCTAAGACAATCCAAATACTGTTTCAAAGGCCCAGTTCTTGCAACATTATCTCATCTCTCTGTCTTGTAAACTGCCATATCACTTCCTTCATCTACTAACATATTTCAAGTCACACCTCTGCCCACACTGTCCGCCTCCACAACACTTTGTAGAGGCTAAAGCCCAGCAGTGCCCTGCATACCCAGCTCTCAATGCTAAATGATTATTGAAGGAGATGCTTCTGGCTCTGCCTGCAATGTCTGAGAATGCTCATCTACTCTCCAGTGTAATTACTGCTCTGTACAAGTCACTTAGTCCTCTCTCCCTCACATCCTCACCCCATCTCTCCCTCCTCCTCACTGTTGTTTAAAACTCCTGAAACAGGAAACATGTTTTTATTACATAATTAAAGCTAAGTTTCAAAATTCAACCTCCCTGGAGAAAGCTAGGCTTCCCAGACCACAGAATGATCAGAAGTGAGAAGAGGAGAGAGAGAGAGAGTATCCAGTTCCATTGTACCTGGGGTAAGGTAAAGGGTAGAGATGGAGAATAGAAACTTGGTTGGTTCCTGGAAAAGCAAAAACAGACATGGAAAAAGAAAATTTTCTTTGTATATACACTGCAGCTGTCACCCACAGCCATATTGAGCTCTTTTCTATTCTCTACAACCATCTGAACAGGAACTATCCTGAGGTGAGGGCAGTAGCTCAGTGGTACAGTGCTTGAGTGTCATGCATGAGACCTTGGGTTCAAATTCCAGCACTGTTAAAAAAGAAAAAGAAAAAAAGAAAGAATGATCCTATTGTGATAGAGCTTATTGCAAGGCCTTCCTCTTGAGTTCAATCTACCCAGAGATGAGGGGCAATGTTTTCTGGGAATGCTCTTCAATCATGAGCGACTATGCTCAGAGACGAAGCTGAGAAGCATGCGGTATCTCCAGCTGATTCCAGACTAGCAGCACTAGGGACTGGACAAACCATTGTTCTTTATATAGACCATAAGTCCTGGAACTTCATATCTTATAGTGTTAGTGCCTATTCTTTCCCCTAGCCCTCCACCAAAATCACATTGCTTTTATTATTTATTGAAGTTAAATATTGGTAGCTTGCAGGAAACATTTGGTCCCCCACACAGGATCACTGGAGATGGCTTCTAAAAGAACCTCATTGGTGTTAGTATCAATAAGGCTCACTTATCACCTCTCTTTTGGAAGCCTCAAGGAGAGGGAGTGCTCCCCTGTCCCAAGGATTCAGAGCTGTGATTCAGAAGAACTGCCGTAATATTCTGCAGAGTTAATAAATGCCCTGATCTCAGTGTTCTTCCTTTTGATGTCTTCCCTGTGTCCCCATGGGCAGCTGAAGGCAAGGAAGCTCACTGATGTTGTCTGAGACAGGTCAGTCCCTGGGTCCACATTGGTGGGGGCCAGTGAAGGATGCACAGGAATTCGTTGTGGTCTCTTGCTCAGGAAACCAAGACTGGGCTGGGGATGTAGCTCAGTGCTGAGCATCTGCTTAGTATATGTGAAGCCCTGAGTTCCATTCCCAGCGTACACACACACACACACACACACCAGTGGTAGCCAGATCCAGTGGCAGAAGGATTGCCAAGTTTGAGGCCAGTCTCAGCAACTTCATGAAACCCTATTTCAAAATGTCTCAAAATAAAAATTGAAAAAGACTGGGGACATAGGTTGATGGTAAAGAGCCCCTGGGTTCAATCCCCAGTGCAATTGGAAGGAAGGAAGAGAGCAGTCGAATTTGGGTGCACAAAGCCATTCAGTCCTATCACCTCATCTCCTCCCTTTCCCCCCATACCAGCTGACAGTGCCATGCTCAAGACAGGACAAGTCCCTGCCCAGGCTGCACCCTTTCATAACTAAATGTCTGACTCATGCTTCCTCCTGTGCTGGACCTCATTCTCACCATCCCTCTAGGATAATTTTCAGTCATTTTTCAAGGTGAGCCTGAAACATTTTTTCTTTGGAGTCTCTCCTGGTCTCACTCGCTTCATGTTGGCTTTGTCAACTCTTCCTATGTGACACCAAAGCCCACTGAGGACTTTATTCCTGTACATTTTCCTCTGCTGCTATGCTGAGCACTCTTAGAAGATGAAGACGTCATCTCATCCTTACTAGTAAGAGACCCAATTACCATCTTCTGAGCACTATTGTATTCTAGACTCAGGCCCTTCAGTTCATTTTCTCAGTTCTTCTATCAAGCACTTGGTTTACACCAATCACAAATGTGAAAATTGATCATCAGGGAGGTATAGCAGCTTGCTATAGGTCACTCAGCCAGTGAACAGTGTCACTAGGGTTCCAATTTATATACCACTATCCTTTAGCTTCTTGTGACTTCAGGACTGGGCAATGCATAATTAGTGACCAACTTCTGGTTGCTAAGAAAAACAACCAGAAGTATAATATGCTGACAGAAATATTTTGACTGTGTGCATATTTCCTCTGGTCGGGTTTGGCACACAGCCTTTATTTTCCGCAGCCTTATCACCAGGCTGACAGTTTATAGAAGTCCCACTTTACTGGTAAAACTCAATTTTATCTTGACTTGTGTTTGTTAAGTACCTTTTCAAAACGAATCATCAGCTAACAGAATCTCTTAGAAGACAATGGTATTGGCCTTGTTCCTGGAGTACAAAATGAGAAAGTTTTACCAAGGACCGGAAGAACAGTGTGTAAGAGCTTCCAGGCAACATGTCCTTGAAGTTTTAAAATTGCTTTAGGTTTTAATTTTGGAGATAGGGTCTTCTATGTGTCCCAGGCTGGCCTCAAACCCATGGCCTCAAGTGATCCTCCTTCCTCAGCCTCCTGAGTATTTGGGACTGTAGACTCATGCCACTGTGTCCAGCTTCCTTGTATTTTATATACATGAACTGGGGAACTGAGCAAAAACAGAAAAGATTTGATTTTTAAACTTGATGATGTTTAACAATAACAGCCTCCTTAAGACTGAGTGCTAGCTGGGCTTGGTGATGCATGCCTATAATCCCAGTGGCTCAGGAGGCTGAGGTAGGAGGATCGAGAGTTCAAACCCAGCCTCAGCAAAAAGCTAGGCACTAAGTAACTCAGTGAGACCCTATCTCTAAATAAAATACAAAATAGGGCTGGGGATGTGGCTTAGTGTTTGAGTGTCCCTGAGTTCAATCCCTGGTATCCTCCACACACACACACACAAAAAAAAAAAAAAAAAAAAAGACTGAGTGCTTATTTTGTGGCTAACTCTGTGCTTGGTGATTTATAGACATTATTCCTAATTGTTATGTCTTATCATCACCAATTTACAGAACAGGAAATTGAGGCTTCTTAAGCCTAATTGTCCACGTCCTCTCAGATACTCTAATATCTGCCTCAAAAGTTTGTGCCCAAATTTCCATGGCTTGAACCTGACTCTCTGAAAGCAACTTAAGTACTATCAACTATAACAGAACCAACTTTACCTTGAGCAAATCCCCTAAACACCTTTTCAAGTTCTATAGTTAATCAAGGTGATTCTGATTGTTAAACAGTTGTGAAACACAAATTCTTAGAATCCCCAAATAGTGTTGTCTGCATAATTGCCTCACTTGACACTTCCTTTTACATCCATAAAATTAATTAGGTAAGAGCAGTATTTTTTTTTTTAGCACCGGGGATTGAATCCAGGGGCACTTGACCATTGAGTCACATCCCCAGTCCTATTTTGTATTATTATTTAAAGACAGGGTCTCACTGAGTTGCTTAGCACCTCACCATTACTGAGGCTGGCTTTGAACCCTCGACCCTCACACCTCAGCCTCCCTAGCCACTGGGATTATAGGCATGCGCTACGGGGCCCAGCTGTAAGGGCAGTATTATGATCCCATTTAGATGAGGAGACTGGGGCTCAGGAAAACAAAGACACAGGAAATAATGGGATTGGAACCCAGGTCTTTCCCTGGAATCTAGAAAACTTCAATGCAAAAGCATATTGTTCTGAGGTTTTTGTGGTGGAGGTGTTTAGTGGTGCTGTAGATCAAAAGCAGGACCTCCTTTATGCTATGTAAAGCTCCCTACCACTGAGATACACCCCCAGATCCTGTGGTGAGTATTTTGAACTTAAGAAGCTGGAAGCCTATCATACACAGAACTGCTTGTTCTTAAATCGTTGGCACGTGCCCATTCCTTCCTCATCCACCCCTCCCACTGATACCTTTTTTCCTTACTATTTTCATTTATTGCAGTATATTATAGCAAGAATAAAGGAAATAATTATAAGAAATTTCATTCATCGTTTGAGCAATCCAAATTAAAATTTTAGGTTTCTATTATTCCTCTCCAGCTCTTAGCCATATACCAGGAAAAAGAGACATTTGCACAGATGCACACACAAATAAACATTTAAACTGCTCTAGGAAATCATCTGAAACTTGGTATAGATGAACAGCTCTGATCACAGGCACCCGATTCACAGAATCCAAAGAGACCCTTGTAGGTGGTTTTCTCTGTGACAGTACAAATTTAATACCATGAAGCAGGAAAAGAATGAGAAGGAATGGCATCAAGGGAGACCCACACAAATCTATAAATATTTTTAAAAGTTTCGTCCCCATTACCACATCCCAAATTCTGAAAGTGATAATTATTCCTTAATAGGAAGCAATTGCCTGTTTCTCTAAGGCAAAACGTTACTGATCCTTTGAATGTTATCTTAATAAGAGGGACGTTAGCCAAAATATTTGCTGTAGTTATCTCTGGGTAGAGAGATTCCAAGTGGTACTTAAGTTACTCTTGATTTTCTTTGCACTTGCTGAGTTTTCTATAATGAACGTGTAATATGTTTGTAATAAGTTTAAACTTATGAGTGATAATGGTGTCAAATACAATGTGAAGTTGATCTAAAGAAAAGAATCTACAAAAATTAGACCACAGAGGCAGATCACATGGTCCCTACCTTACAAGGATAATCAGGCTGTCCCTTAGACCATCGAGCCTAGAACCTGGGAGATGCAAGTTCTAGCCCAATTCTCCTTCTCATATAATATCTGCTGAAAGCCTTCTGCTTTTTTTTTTTTTTTTTAAACTTGGAAAGATCATTCCTAAACCATTTGTCAACAGAGAAGATGTGATTCTAAGAACATGTTATGGATTTCCTGCAGAAAGGGTCCAATATCATTTAGTAGAGAATAACACCCATAGAAATGTGTGGGAGCGTTGCTGTCAAGTCCTGTAGTGCTTTAATAAAGGAACGTGTCATTTTTCTTCAGCTCAATTTCAGCTAAAAATATTAGACTACTTTTCGTTGCCGTTCATTCCATAGTTTTTCTGCAATTTGGACACCTTAATGATTTCATGCAAAATTCACTGCCTAAAGAATCTTGGTGGCTTCTGTCTGATCTTGGTTTCTCCCTTTGATGTGGATTACTTATGTGCATCCATCATGGTAAAAAACAGCAGAGTTTGGGCAAACACTGCTCTCTCAGACCCCCGCTCCCTTTCAGGCCTGGAGATCCTTCATCTAACCCAGTTCCATTCTTGTGCCTCTTCCCGCTGGCTTTCCCAGTGCCATTTTTATTAAAGCCCCGGCTCATCCCACATTCAGCTGCATGACTTCTTACAGGCTTCAGAATAAATCACCACATTGCTCCGATCTTGGCTTCTCTGCCCTCGGCTTTCAATTAAATTTAGAATTGACTTTAAAGGTACAACCTCAATGTACATGGTTGAAAATGACCTTGTTTCCCCTTTCCCACCACCTGCGACTTCCTGCGCGGGGCTCTTATACTCCAGCTCCTGGTTCAAAAAGTAGAAACAGGAATTTGCTACATGCTCCTGTGGCAAACTATAAGTCTCAAGCTGTTTAAAGTCTTTAAAGTCCCATCCAAAAGGTAAAGTACACTCTGCAGAGAGAAATCTAGGGGCCTGAATCTCTCTGGCTGCCTGTGTTCAGGAAGAGACACAGAAGGAGAGGAAGAAGAAGAAGAAGAGAAGGGAGAAGGGAAAAAAAAAAAAAAACCTTTGAGTGAAGCACTTTTAATTTGTTTAATTTCTACAATTTGCACTCAGGTGATTAGTCCGTTTATAATTTGCATCCCCTATTAAGGTAATTGTATCGAATTAATTTAAATGATTGGTGACAAGATTAAGAGGACATCAAGGCAGATTTTAACATCAAAACGGACTTTTATCTTTTGTCTTGTCATTTGGCTTTTCACTCTTAGCAAGGAATATGGCATAGTAAGAAGCGGCATTGGGTGATTTAGAATTGGGCCTGCTCCTGCCAATTTCTCCCTCCTGCCTTTGGAAGGCTTTAGCAGTCATGAGCTGGTAAACACTTCTTCCCCTGTTCGCAAACCATTAATATTTTAAGGCACGTAGTTCTATCTAACTAAGGGCAATAAGGTCCCTTCCAGTTTGG
This sequence comes from Marmota marmota marmota, assembly GCF_001458135.2. Classification (NCBI taxonomy): domain Eukaryota; kingdom Metazoa; phylum Chordata; class Mammalia; order Rodentia; family Sciuridae; genus Marmota; species Marmota marmota. Next base: position 1,638,946 of record NW_026000075.1, read on the forward strand.
AAGAGAAGATGGAAAGAATGATTTGCTTGTCTGAAGGAAGGATCAAACAAGATGCGGTCTGTGAAAAGATGTGCAAATTGAAAGTGATTTACAAATGCAGCAGACCGATTCATTCATTCAGTCCTCAATCAGGTATTGAGTATTTACCATGCGTCAGGCTCCAAGGAGGCTGCACAGTGTTGAAGAGCTCGAGCCTTAGCTTTCTCCCCTCTAAAATGGGAATAGAGGTCCTTCCCTTTAGGCTGTTTGAGAACTAAGTCAAAGTATCAATGTGAGTCATTTAAAACTAGTTGTTGGCACATAATAAATGCCAAATGAATAGTTTTATATAAGTACTTGAAAGAAGTATTCCCAAATGTAAGGGGTTTATAAGCTAATGAACATTCGTTCTGAAACTTCTACCTTTGGCCTTTGATCCTGAAATGGGAGAAGTTTCAAAGATTTAGCTCTGCAAACCTGAAATGAAAATGCTTTCCTATTGGTTGCTTTTTAGAAAAATTGACTAAAAGCATGTGGAGGCTGTAGTAAATAAGGAGTGAAAGAAAAGGCATTAACAATGATTAACTCACTAAATGTGTTCTCTCCATGATCTTGCATCTTTGATTCCCATTGGAATCTCACTCAGTCCCAATTAATAGACATTAATATTCTTATATCCTACATAGAGATACTGAGGCTCAAGGAGAATCAGTAACTTCCCCAGCGCCAGAGAGCCAGGAAGTGGAAGGGATGGAATTGGAGCCAGGGCAGGTGATTTCAGAGCCAAGCCCCTCCCTGCATCACCAGCTGCCCATTCAGCCTGTCAGATCTCACAGGAGGGAGCTTGAATCTTCATTGGAAACCATGAGAGATTTGGGGGTCTTCTTAAAAATAGAGAGGGATGTTTTTAAGAAGACAAATGTTCAATAATTATTTTCTCACTTGGTCTTGTGAATAGTCATAATACTACTTATTATGCATAGTGAGTCTCCGTCCTTTCTATTTAAACTTTTCTAAGGTGGAGTCTTCCTTTTTTAGTTCTAAAAGATGACTGTTAACCGGGACATTTCAGATGATTTTGATTCTTTTTTTTCCTTTCTTTCCATAACGCTTATGCTTTTCTTGGGAAGGAAACCATGCCAGAGTTTAAAACTGTGAATTGAAGACTTAGGTTGGAAGGTGACACTGACCCTGTTTGGAAGGCTATAGCCTCCCACTAGGTTAAATGATCTTTTACCACTAATCCTACATTTCACAGCCTCCTCCAAAGGCAACTCTTTTTAAGTAGACTTTTCCTGCTCTCAGTTTAGCCTCCCTCCCATGGCAGGAAAAATGATGACCAGGAGCCCAGATGCCTCCAGAAGGTCAAGATCTCTTTAATGGACAGACCTAAAAAGACAGCTCCTGAGCTGGGGAGGAACCACTCTGGTAGAGTGCTTGCCGAGGTTGCAAGAGCCCTGGGTTCAATCCCCAGTATCTGAGGGGGGAGAAAAAGGCAGTTCCTCAGAATTTATAGGATGTTAAAGAGAGCCAGGGGCTGTGGCTCATGCCTGTAATATCAGTGGCTTGGGAGGCTGAGGCAAGAGGATCGCAAGTTCAAAGCCAGCCTCAGCAAAAGTGAGGCACTAAGCAACTCAGTGAGACCCTGTCTCTAAATAAAATACAAAATAGGACTGGGGATGTGGCTCAGAGGGCGAGTGCCCCTGAGTTCAATCCATGGTACCCAAACAAACAAAAAGGATGTTAGTAGGATCCCACTACCCCAAAAATGTCCTCCCAGAGATTCTGCCACTCAGAATCTAGCTGACTTCTCTTATATAACGCCTTGCCCCAACACTATAGTTTAGTTAGACCACAAATGAGCTAAACTAACTAATTGAAACTACACCACTCCAAAGGAGGCCATCCGTAAAAACAAAGTTTCTCCTTATCTTTTTCTCTATTCCTCCTCCTTCCTTTCCTTCTGTCTCTTTTATAATTTCCAGAAATAAGTGTTTTGTTTGTTTGTTTGTTTTTTGGTGACTAAAAAGAAGGTACTATAGCAGTTCGTCTTAGTTGACAGTAGCTAGACAGTTCCTCATTCTCTTATGATAGGCTTTAAAGTTCAAGGATGAAAAAGATTGAAGAGTGAAAATATCTTTTTTAACAGAAGTTTACGGTTATTTATCACTACAATAGTTGTTTGTGTTTTAAGATTCCAAGCCTCAGAAATGGAGCCCATCATGGATCAGGGCATTTTATCACTGGCCATATATATTTATAAAAAAGTTCTGGGAAATAAATAATTTTTCTCATGTGTATATTATCTTAATATATATATATATATATATATATATATATATATATACACACATATATATATACACACATATATAGTTTGCACTGCTGGTAATTGAACCCAGGGCTTCCTGTATATTATTTTACATTTTTTTCTTTTTTTATTGGGGGAAGGGGTACCAGTATTGAACCTCGGGGGCAGTTAACCACTGTGCCACATTCTCAGCCTTTTATTTTTTATTTTGAGACAGGACCTCACTAAGTTGCGTAGGGCCTGGCCAATTTGCTAAGATTGGCTTTGAACCTGTGACCCTCAGCCTCCTGAGTCACTAGGATTACAAGCATGTGCCACCATGCCCAGCTATCTGGCATTTTTTCAAAGCACTTTCACCTATATGTGATGAAGCCTACATGATAACGCTGCAAATAAAGCAACTCATCCAGTGGTCATGAGACTATTTAGAACCCATGATTAGGCAGAACATACTGCAAACATACCCTACTTAATGTGACATAAGGCACTAAAGACATTTTGTGATGAAAAAAACCTGAACTGTGCAGGGTGGCCAGTATTCCTAGTGCCTTGGGAGACTGAGGCAGCAGGATCATAAGTTCAAAGCCAGCCTCAGCAACTGAACAAGGCACTTTGCAACTCAGTGAGACCCTGTCTCCAAACAAAACACAAAATATGGCTGGGGATGTAGCTCATTGGCCAAGTGCCCCTGAGTTCAATCCCTGGTACAAAAAAAAAAAAAAAATTCTCTACCTTCCTTGAATCTGTTTCCTCACCTGAAAAATGGTGACAATATTACCAATCTCATGGGAATAATATAAGACAATAACTATTTGGAAGGCACTCTACCAACAGGTTGTGCGTGCTCAATAAAGAATGAATTGTTATGTAAATGAAATGATGTCATTCCAGAACTAGTTATTAGCACTGGTAATAAAAAAGAAGGTAACTAAAAAGAAGGTACTAGAGTTTGTCTTAGCTGACAGTAGCTAAACAGTTCCTCGTGATAGGCTTTAAAGTTCATTGATGAAAAAGATTGAAAAGTGAAAATACCTTGTTTAACAGGAGTTTATGGTTATTTATCACCACAATAGTTGTTTGTATTTTAGTATTCCTCAGACCACTGCCTTTACTTCTGTCTGATTTTAATTGCTAAGAGTATTTTCAGCATTGCATCTAGGATCCTTAATAAGATTAAAGCTAAATGACATATTCAAAGAAGTTGTAGAAAAATGAACCATTCTGTAAAACTGGCACATCTCACCTGGAAAGAATAGTGTTCTAGAGTCAAGAACAACAGGAAGAACTTTAAGACACAGATCAGATCCTATCACCCATCTGCCCCAGGGAGACTCCTCAAATCTCACCCTCCTGAAGGACCCTCAGGATCTCCAAGGGTGCTCACAGGCCACTCCCTTCCCTGTTCTTAACAAACACTCTCTTTCCCTCTCAAAAGTGTCCTGTTGGGGAAATGAAGCTGTGGTCACCTACCTGCACACCTACCTATCCCTTCCCTCGGCCTTCATCTGGGCAGACTGTGTCTCCTGACAGGAGCAACTCTCCCTTCCCTGTCACAGAGCAGTTTCCCCTCAGCCTGAGGTACCCTTCATTCATTCAACTCTAACATCAACTCTTCTGCAGTCTTTCCCAGAACTTTCCTCTGGTTTGATTTGATTGAACAAACGCCTTAAGCCTAGGTGTAGATTGAAGAGTGTCTTTTTTCTTTTTTTGAGGAGTTTTTTGAAAAATAGATCCCCAGTGATTGGGAGGCCGGAAATCAAAGTCCATGGAGTCTGTCTGTCCCTCCTAATTGATCCAGCATTATCTTCTGCATACTCCTTTTACAGACATATGTATCTCTATTAGGACCAATTTACCTATGGGTTTCCTTTAGGTGGCAACAAACTCCTTAAGGATAGGACCCATAATCCTCACCTTCAGTGTGCTTCCAGTGATAAGAATGGTGCTCTATAAGATACAAAATCAAATGAATAATAGTCTCTCCGCATCCACAGGAGACTTGTTCCAGGATTCCCTCCGATAACAGAATCTACAGATGCTCAAAACCCTTATATAAAATGGCATAGTATTTGTGTTATGGTTTGGATATGAGATGTCCCTCAAAAGCTTATGTGTGAGACATTACAAGAATATTCAGAGGTGAAGCCAGGCACAATGGTGCCTGCCTGTAATCCCAGTGGCGTGGTGTTAAGCAACTCAGTGAGATCCTGTCTCTAAATAAAATATAAAATAGGGCTGGGGATGTGGGTCAGTGGTTGAATGCCCCTGAGTTCAATCCCTGGTAATGCCCCCCCACACTAAAAAAAAAAGAATGTTCAGAGGTGAAATGATTGAGTAAGAAAGCCTTAAGCCAATCAGTGCATTGAGCCTGATTTGGATTAACTGGGTGGTACCTGAAGGTAGGTAGGGTATGACTAGGAGGCGTTGGGTGACTGGGAGCCTGCCTTTGGGGACTTCTATATTTTGTCCCTGGTAAACAGACCACAGACCACACTCTTCCTCACTGTCATGTCCTGAGTCCCTTTCCTCCTCCATACTCTTCCACCTTAAGGCTAGAGCAATGAAACTGGCCATCTATGGACGGAGATCTCTGAAACCATAAGCCCCAATAAACATTTCCTCCTCTATATTGTTCTTGTCAGGTCTTTTAGTCACAGGAAAAAAAAAAAAAAGCTGACTAAAACAATTTGCTACTCACATTCTCCCATGTACTTTCAGTCATCTCTAGATTACTTCTAATACTTAAATGCAGTGTACATGCCATGTAAACATTGGTTGCGCTGTACTGTTAAGGGTATATAATAATCAAGGGGAAATGGCTGTATGTTTTTGATATAGGCCCAATTGCTCTGGGTGCTTTACCACAGAACTACACCCTCAGCCTCAGCCCCAACCTGTTCCCCGCTTCCCCCCATTTTAAGGAGGATCTGGTAAAATTTGCTGAGGGTCTTACTAAGTTGTTGAGGCTGGACTGGAACTTGCATCCTCCTGCCTCAGCCTCCCAAGTATCTGGGTGTTTGCTACTGTGCCTGGCTCCACAGTTGATCCACAGTTGGTGAAGTCTGCAGATGCAGAACCCACAGGTAAGGCTAACTGTAAATGTAGATGTTTGCAGAGCACATATTATGTGCCAGATAATGCTTTATTCTGTACACTTTTGGTGTGTAAACCCCTTATTTTAGAAAAGTTTGTAACCCCCAGGAGTATAAAAGCCTGAAAAGATAAAGGATATCAGGGACATTAAGGTACTAATAATTAGCTCTGAAAAGTACAAAGTGTGACAGTGAAGTTTATTTTTAACAAACAAACATTCATCTGAAGAAAGGATGCCTCTTAAAACTCTTCTACAGTTCTCGGCACACTGGGTGTCATGGAGTTGTTTCATGGCTAGGCACCCAGTGAGTCTCACGAGGGAACTTTGTAAGGGTGACTGGCAACCCTTAGGGTTCCACTCCTACTTCCCACCCTTCCTGGCTGCCTTGTGCTCCATTATCATATTGTACCCTTCAAATGTTTTATTTTCCATCTCAGACCTCTTTAACAACACAGCTCCTGCAATGCCTCAGAAAGAGAACAAGAGCAGATCCTCGGCAGGGTGCAGCAGCACACATGTATAATCCCAGTAACTCAGGAGACTGAGGCAGGAGGATTGCAAGTTCAAGGCCAGCCTCAGCAATTTATCGGGGACTGGGGGTGTAGCTCAGTGGTAAAGCAGCCCTAGGTTCAATCTCCAGTACAAAAAAAAAAAAAATAGAAAGAGAGTTGGGTTGGAGCTGGGAATGTAGCTCAGTGGTAAGCTCCCCTGGGTTACATTCTCAGTAACTAACACACACACACACACACACACACACACACACACACACACACACAGCGGGCGGGGGCGGGGGGGGGTCCTCTTTACTCCTTTAACCCTTCAAGTCCAAAATTTAGTGCTCTCTGCAGACATCCTAGGATATTAAGGAGAAATTATGTAAGGTCTTGTGACCTACACAGAAGTTAATGCATTTTAAATGTACAATTCTGGTAACAGTGTCAAGTTATGGATTTCTAAACGGCAGCCGCAATCATGATTTAAAACAGATGGTCAAACCGTAGGCAACAGAGTCAACAGAATTTTCTGCCATCCCAAGAGGCTAACAGAATCCAAGAGAAGTATCTGACATCACCTAAATTGGTAAACAGCTCAAAACAATCTTAATTAACAGTTTGCTGGAGCACTTAATGACAGAAAGCATGCCTCTGTGGAACCTGGTATTCTCTGGCAGCTCTTATATTACTATCCGGATGAGAAGATGGTTTAATGCCCTGGTAAAGGAGTTCAAAATTAAAAATTAGGAAATCTTGTGTTTTGTCCAAAATCTGATGACCTTGGGCAATCATTTGAACTCTGGGTCTGTTTCCTAGTCTCTAAAATGATGTCTAAATTTCTTCTTTTATCTTTCAATATATAGCAAAGGCAATGAGGGGTGAGTGGGGGACCTTAGTCAGATGAGCAGAGTTTTTTTTTACACTGAAGTAAAATTCATCTACCAATATATGACAAGAAGCTCGGTAGGTGAAAGTTAACTACTTTTATTTCTTTTGTTACCAGAGTTACTATGACAGGTAATTTTTTTTAAAAAACTGGAAATATTGATGCTTATAACACAGTAAACCACAACATCTACAGGGAAGAGATCGTTCTTAAATTAACGAGAACATGTAACATTGTGAATTAAGAAATGTTGAATGATTTTTTTTTTTTTTACAAGGCCATCTTTAGTCCCCAGTGTTGTCATTCTTCTGGAACCTCCTTTGAAAAGAATGGATAATCTTTTCAACATTTCTTGTCACCCAGTACAAGAATCTCCAATAAGGAAAGACTCCACAACAGAGCCTCAGAAAGCAAAGCTAAATTGCAGTCCCCAAAGTTTCAACCTGAAATAACCCAGAACTATTTAGGTCTAGATGCCAACAGGCAAGTAAGTCTATTCTGTGTTTCTTTTTCTTTTTCTTTCTTTCCTTCTTTTTTTTTTTTTTTTCAGGCTCCCCATGTTTCTTTTATAAAGAATTCCTCAAGGACTATGTTCAGCTTTCTAAGAGAAGCAAGCGAGCATGCGTGCGTGCTTGTGAGATGGGGAGGCCCTGGAAGAAGAGATGGGAGAAGTGGAAGAGGAGACAGGGTGCAGGAGAAGGGGTCCAGAATTAAGCTCCCGGGAAGGAGGCCCACTGCTTCTCAAGTTACCATTTGTAAACCCTTTACCCGGTTCTGTTTGGCCTATTGTCCTGAGTAAATCATCCATTGAAAATCAAGCTCTTCAGCTCATTATATATTCTTCATTTGAGGTGACCAGAACTATTTCCTGAAACCTGGTTTGGGTGCTAATTACCTACTCAAATACCTAGTAAATACCTCCATGGATTTGTCATAGGAAAAAATTAACTTTCTTTTTATTTTTCTTAAATTGAGCACACTTATTGCAAGTTCCTCTTTCCGCTTTCTAGTCATGACAAGAAAAAAGCCAGAGAAGTAGAAGAGTCCTCGGCTGTGAAGTGACTTTTACTTCCCCTCAGCTACCCGAACACCATCAAATCTTTCCTAGCTCTGGTTCAGTTGCCCAGAAATGATTGCCAAAGCAAGCCTCATATTTTTATACAGAGAAGTAAGCTAAGTAAGCTGCTCCTCTCCCCCTTCCTCCCCCCCCC
>NW_026000075.1:1646926-1678717 GCF_001458135.2 Marmota marmota marmota
CCCCCTGCAGACAAGCACCTCTTTTTACAAATACCCTAAGAAACTTTTCTAAGGAGAACCTGCCCTCATAAGCATTTCTCTCTGTTAGATTTTTAAATAACTTTTTGTTAGCTTCCCTTCTTAATCCTCTCATGAAAAAAAAAAAAAACCCTCAAACTCATAACACATATCTTGCCGTAGTGATATGATGATATTTCTATCAGTTTTGTAACTGAAAAAAAATCTTTTAACTGTAGAAGAATGCTCATGCAGTTATGCATCCGAAATTGATTCAAATACAACTTTTGTTGCTTTTTCTTTCCATCTCACATCTACATAATATAAATCCAAAAGGATGAGTGTAGGTGTCATCTTTAAAGGAAAAAAAAATCAAATGAAGCTAGAGAAACAGAACAAAACCACATGGATAGAACTAATGGGAGTCATTACTTAAAATGCACCAGACTTCAATCTTGTATCCCTGGAAAAGAAACTGGAAGACTGGAAATGCATCGATTTCATTCTCTGCCTATTGCATCTTGACCAGGCAGGATTTTCCCCCCTTTCCTTAAGAAAGCTGAAGGTGAAGACTGTCTCTATGTGGCACTGTGGTATAAGTGACCACTGTTGTGGAGGAGAAAAGCCCATGAAGCTTAAAAATTTTGCAAAGAGAAAACAATCCTCCTGCAGACCACAGTAAATAAAATAACAGCAGTGGGGTGATTTGCAACCATGTAACGGGGCTTTTGTCTGGGTCTATTTCTCTGTGCCTTGAGGGTTTCTGTGTTCCTTCTCCGCAGGATCTCAGTGTTTCTCCCCTCCATTACAAAAGCCCAGGGCTTGAGCCCCTCCTCCAGCTGTTCACCCCCAATCTTGCCCATGCTGAGGCTTACTTACAGCAGACTGAAGAGTTTCAGTGGGGTGCAGGGCAGTGCAATTTAGGATTTCTGCAGTTCAGGGTGAATTTTCAAGAGTGTATCAGAGAGGGGAGCCAGACTTAAAAATAGCCTTTACTCATCCTATTAACCATTTCCTTGCTGAATTGGTTTGTAAGGCAGGGCCAGCAAGCGGTTTTTTGCTCCAGCAGACTCCAAATCTGCTACAGCTGCCTCTGAACAGCATGTAGAAGATGCACACTTCACCGGGTCTTGGATAAGAGCTTGAATAAATGTTATGATTCACTACTAAAAGAAGTATTTAAGGAATTGTCATATTCCTTCATAAGCCAGGTTCGTGGGTGGAAAGAAGGGGAGGGATTAGAGAAGCAGAGAGACAGAGGGAGGAAAAGAGAGAAGGAAAAAGCAATCTTGGCGAATAGAGGAGTGAAGACACCTCTTGTTCTGGTTTGTATTGATCTTATTTAAGCATGGGGAGAACTGATGAGTCTGTGATTATTTTAATGACCATGAAACCTATGCATTCAGAGAAATAAATGAAGCTATGTAATCACCTTCGAAGTCAAATCAAAGGATGATGAAAGGGACTAGGGGGAGGCGCGTCATTATATAATAGCATTTACATCACATAGGGCTCCACAGGCGAAGGTAAACCAGGGTTGAAGCATTTGGAGGGGGAGAAGAGCCTAAAATTCAGCACTTTATGTGCTGTGACCTAGTTAAGGCAATGAAGGGTAAGGTATCGGAGCAGTAATTGTCTCTATTTAGGCATTTGGGTAAGGGATCCACTGATGTTTCAGATTTGAGTTGTTTAGAGAGCAAGTTAAATTTTAGAAGTGCAGCAACATGAAAAAGAGTGAGCAATACATTCAGAGATTGTGTGTGTATATAGATACGTATGTAAATGTATTTATTTTGTTGGGGAGGATACTGGGGATTGAATCCAGGGGTGCTCTACCACGGAGCTACATCCTCAGCCCTTCTAATTTTGAGATAGGGTCTTGCCAAGTTGCTGAGGCTGGCCTAGGACTTGCAATCTTCCTGCCTCATCCTCCTGAGTTGCTGGATTTACAGGCATGTTCCACCCCGCCCAGCTTGATTTTTAAGTAATAATGAAAACACCCTTTTTTCAAGTGGCAAATTTCTGATTATCTTAGGGTGACCTTATTTTAAATTTTTCTTCTTTTCTTTTTTTCTTCTTGTTAATGTAACATTGTAAAATAACGTGACTATTTGCCTAAGGGGGAGATACTAAGAAAACATGAGGAACTGAAGCTTCCTTTGAGACTAGCAAGAAAGAGAGGACAGGTAGAGATGGAGATGACTGGCAGATTGATGCTTCAAAAGATGAGCTCTAATCAACTTATTACAAACATTTGTGATTTTAACAAACTCTCAGGTTTAATAGCCTACTTGTTACTGAGCAGAAAGAGCCCAGCTCTGGAATCTGACAGAGCTGGTTTCCAATCCTAGTTCTACTTGTTAGTTGTCTGACTCAATGTAAAGCATTTAATGCGTCTGTGTCTCAGTTTTCTCATCTGTAAAATGGGGGTAAATCATTTGCCTCCTTGGAGGATTAAATAAGGTAATAAGTGGAAAACACCTGGGTATATGTGGCTAAGTACTCCATCACAATGGCTTTTATCATTAATCCTATTACTTTAATTAGGTAGCAGAGATTCTTAATGAAAACCCTTAAGAGTCCCAGAAATATAAAACCTAATAAAAAATATAAATCCATCAAACATTAAGGCTTCTGATGATGAGTTTGTTATTTTTCAAACTCTGCTACAAATAAGGTTGTCAAATAAAAAACAGGACACCCTGATGAATTTGAATTTCACATGAAGAAAAATTATTTTCCAATATAAAAATGTCCCATGCACCACTATATTAAAAAAAAAAAGTTGTTTATCCAAAATTCAAATTTCACTTGTCAGCCTATTTTCTGTTTGTCACCTGGCAACCTAACTACCAGCAGTGAAGACCTAAATGAATTTAATAACTACTTCTTTACCTCAAGTCTTTACTGAGGGACCAGGAAAGAAATCCTTATTTCAGAGAGTTTTTAAAAGAATACATAAAATTTAAAAATTTCACATATCCAGAAATAATCCATCAAGAGGGGGAAACAACTACCATTTTTTTTCATCCTACAATTTAAAAGATGATTTTTTTTTTTAATAATCTCTCACCCAAACCACAGCAATTTGCTGTTTTTAGGTTCACTCGGCCAGTTCTGAATCTGAAATGAGTTTTGTTTTGTTTTCTCTTCCCTTACTCTAGCTCAGGGTTCCATGGAAACTTGATTGCACATAGACTTATGGTGTGATGGCACACCAACAAGACAGACTGAAATTCTTTGTCCAGAGGAAGGATCCTTTCCAGAAAAGTGGTATCATGTAGGTAAAGGGAAATGTGTACCCAGGAAATGTTTAGGTCGATGGAATAAATGCACTAAGACAGGATTAGGAACATGCCTATGACATTTTGTATTTGCTGAACTCTTGGTTTCCCTCTGTCATTCTGTTTTCCAGATAGGGCCATAGGGTGAGGAATTCAATACCAAGAGTGGAGAAAATGCACTTGGGCAAAATTCAAACACTTACATCCACTATAAGGTTAATACTTGAAGCAGGAGCTCTGAATCTTTAATTCCATGAGCTACTGCCTAAGTAAGGGGAATGTTAATAAGGATTTCTGACTTAACTTTATCAACAAAAGACACTGTACTAAAGTTTGCTTTCACACATATTTACTGAGCTTTGTGGTAACATGGTTGATAATACACATGCTTATATATAAATTCATTAATATCATTAACTGACAAGAAAAAGGAAATGGACTTCAGAATGGAAATTTTATTTTAGTTTCTTTAATCTTAAAAAGTTCTAACGTTGTAATTTTTTTTGCCCCTGCTAAGTTCCCTTATTCATCACTGTCACAGATGTGTTCTCTTAATTTTTAAATTGTATCAGGTCCTAATAATTGCTTAAATGCCACAAATCTATTTAAGCATTTCTCAATAAATGTAAAGGACTGGTTGGTTTTGAAAACTTCTTTTAGATAGCATTATCTTATTGTCTTTGTTGCATCTTAACTTAGAATTTAAAACAACATAACACACACACACACACACACAAATGAAAGTAAACAAAAAGCCGGAAGAACATAAGAACAATGCATTTGCCTTTGAAGGGCAGAGAAAAAATCATGGGTAATTCAGGCCAGTTGATTTCTAGAGAACTCCAGCTATCAGAATGACTTTGTTGGGAGCAGCCGCTCAACGGTCCTGGCCATTACATGTCAATCTGTCAAACCCACAAACAAAAACACCACAGGCCTTAGCACAAATGGCATATGACAAATGCAGATGTGGCTCTGAAAGAATCCTTTGCTTTTTAAACACCTGCAAGAATTCCAAAACAACTGGCATGCCTTCCACCCGGCCATAGCCACTCTTCTGACCCTGAGTTCGGAGTGGTAAAGGAAAAAATGCCTAGAATGTACAGTATTCCATTCCCATTTGGAAATGCGGTATGGGACTGATGAGGAACAACTCCCGTGTTGATATCGCAATGCCATGCACCTGCTTTGGATGGAAAAAGAAAGAGTTTATTATAGGAACAGCAGCATTTTTCAGTTTCTCAATAAGAAATTGTGAGCAAATTCAAGGGTGTTTTTATTTATTTATTTTTTAAGATGGTAACCCATCCCAAATTAAAAGGCCCATGGAAAGGTTTATGCAAACACCACCTCCCCTGCATCCTGCCCCAAACAGGATGTCTTCCTTTTACAATTAAATTGCCTCCCACATTTTAATTTAGGCAGGTGAGAAATTTGCAGTACCTTTGCAGAGTTGTATTTCCTAGATACTGAATAACGAAAAAAACAAAATTTAGTTTAAACTTTTATAGACTTTTTTTCTTTTATAAAAGGTAAGCAAGGGGCTGGGGATACAACGCAGTTGGTAGAGTGCCTGCCTTGCATGCACAAGGCCCTGGGATCAATCTTCAGCATCACACACACACACAAAAAGGTAAACAATCCCAAAATAACTTTCTCCTTCATGAACACTTTCTGTCTAAAAAATGTACTACCAAATAAAATGTAATTCATTTGTGGGGGCTGTTTACCCACTAGGTGCATCTTAGCTGGTATCTTTTGAAGAGTCTGGCTCATAAAATCAGTATTGTGAAACAATGGCTCACATAAGTTTTTTTTTTTTTTTTTAAGGCTATCAGTTGGTGAAGGACAATGCCCCTTTAACCCAGTAATTTTGGTCGCCAGGGTAAGTTATTTGATAGTATTTTTCATGTCATCCATAATAGCATTCTATCGTAATATATATACATAGTAACAAAATAGAATCTCTTGGGTTACTAGTTAAACTGTAAATATAGATAGGACCCTAATATGTTATCAGAAAGAATGTCAGAGAGAGCAGGCTGCTCAGGAGCAAATTACAAAGTTTTGGCTCCCAAGAATGAGATGTGTTGTTTGTTCTCGCACACTGCAGCTGCCTCCCCGCCCCCCTTTTTGGTGGTTTATTACACACAAGCTACTAATGAATGGGAGCCGCTGTTTTACAGTACACCACACTTACAGGACTTATCTCTAGGCCTACCACAGATTTGACTGATCAACAGCAGGGCACCGCCATCATAATTCTTCCTAGAAACAGGAGTATAAAAAGGGGTTTGTTGGAGGTTGGCTGGGTCTGCAGAGAATCCTGCCCGCAGGGCTTGCCGATGCCATCACTAGCTGTTATGGTCTTTGGCCTAATAAGGTACAGAAACAAAGATTGTTCACTTATTCAAGAAGACTAAAGCACCAGAATGATGGAAAGTAGAGGCAGTAGGGCACACATCCAAGCAGGATTAAGGCCACAAGTGCAACTTTATAGGGCTGTCTGGGTGGCAGAAGAAGGATCTGCAGCTGAAAATGCAGTTCAAACATAATTTATTATATGTCATTCATAGTAAGAGGTGGCTGTCATGAGGAGTTAAATTGTTGCATTGTGTCCCAACTGATTTCGATAAGCATTTTCACAAGCTTCTTACATAATATCATAACTCAAAAGCAGAAACAGAAGAAACAAAGGTGATCAATTAAATGATTCAATAATAGCTTGGAAATATCTTTTTTTTTTTTTTTGGTGGTAGTGGTCCTGGAGATTAGAACCCAGGGCCTTGTACATGCCAGGCAATCACTCTACCAGCTGAGCTATATCCCCAGCCCAAGAAATATCTTTTTAAAACACTGTGATGCTTCATTTTTTCCATCCTTTACTTTAAAGCTACAATATATTCTTCACATTTCTAAGTGTTAGCATTTCCCTCATTGCAGTAAAAAATTACAACTTGCATCTTCTAGGCATTTTCAATTTTTCAGGTAAACATCAACCGGCAGGCGGACGAGCATCATTTATTTCCCAACCGAACGTTAACATTTTATTTAAGAGGAAATTTCAACCTGGAGAAGTCATTTAGCTCAGTCCTAAAGTTAGTGAATAGGATTGGGGATGTAACACAGTGGTGGAGAGCTTATCTAGCATTCATGAGGCCCTGAGGTCAATCCTCAGGAGCCTGGAAGGAAAAAAAGTCCCTAAGGACATTGAGTGATCTAGCTGAGAATAAAATCTAAAGTTCAGCTTTCTAGTTTTTTCATTGTACTTTCCCCATGATGAAAGTATAGCAAGACCAGCAATATAAATATTGGTATGTACATATTATGGAACATAATATGCATATAATAAATATATCATATACAGAATATATATTTTTTTAATATAATGGATTTTTAAAGGAATATTCCCACAGTGAATCCTGTGCATTTTGAAGTCATTATCTCAAGATCATATTTGACTAAGGTTTTATTATATTATAAATGGATAATATGGCCAGAGAAGGTGGCTCACCCCTGTAATCCCAGTGAATCCGGAGGCTGAGGCAGGAAAGTTGCAAGTTTGAGGCCAGCCTCAGCAACTTAACAAGACCTTCAGCAACTTAGCATGTCTCAAAATAAAAATAAAGGGGCTGGGGATGTGGCTCAAGCGGTAGCGCACTCGCCTGGCATGCGTGCGGCTCGGGTTCCGTCCTCAGCACCACATACAAACAAAGATGTTGTGTCCGCCGAGAACTAAAAAATAAATATTAAAAATTCTCTCTCTCTCTCTCTCTCTCTCACTCTCTCATTAAAAAAAAAAAAAATAAAAATAAAAATAAAAAGGCCTGGGGAACTGAGTGTGATGGTGCATGCCTGTAATCCCAGAGGCTCAGGAGGCTGAGGCAGGAGGATTGTGAGTTCAAAGCCAGCCTCAGCAATTTAGTAAGGTCCTAATCGACTCAGCAAGACATAAAATATTTTTAAAAAGGGTTGGGGATGTGGCTCAGTAGTTGAGTGCCCCTAGGTTCAATCCCCAGTACTAAAAACAAATCCAACATATATGAACTTATGTTCTACGAGTACAATACCTTAAAGCCAGTATTATTGACTTCTATGTACATTCTTAGTTCATGAAAATCTTATTATCTTAACATTATTGAATAGAGTGTGATAGAGATACAAAGTATGGGTATAAGGTATAGATTATTAGACTTGTTTTGTTCTGTTTTTAGAGATGAGGTCTTTCTATGTTACCCATACTGGCCTCAAACTTCTGAGCTTAAGTGATCCTCTTGACTCAGTCCCCAAGAAGCTGGGACCGCAGGTACCTGTCACTCAACTTGGCTGAGGTCAGTCATAATGGTTCTCATTATTGAGGATGTAGCACAGTGATAGAGAGCTTGTCTAGCATGCACGAGACCCTGGGGTCAACCCTCAGGAGTTTATCACCTGTAATGACCCAACATCAATGTGGCCGTTTTTCAAATAACATTCTCCCCCAAAATAATCAAACAGCAAGTTTTTTTCTTCTCTCTGATACCATCATATTTTATTTATCCTGATTGCTAACCATGTAAGCTCTTCATATGGTGTCTTCATTTTATCGTTAGCAATTTAGGACACTGCCAGGCATGCTGTTTCAGTCCATCTTTGAACATGTCCCTTCCTATCTCCACTCACGCCTCGTTTGCCAGCAATCAACTTGGAGTTGCTTGGTGCCTATTTCAGGATGCAGAAGAATGTCTTTTTGTAACATAAGGACCACTGTATTTGTGAAGCTATTCTGCACCAAAGGGAAAATCTGAGGTGAGAAACTGTGGCACTGTGTTAAACTAATTCTCTTCGGAACGCTGATACTATGTGATCTCAGGCAATTTACTAAACTTTTCTGAGCCTCAGTTTATAAAATGGGGATATATTACAACCTGCCCTTTCTGCATCCTTTATTTTACATTCAAGGATAAGATATTAGCAGTTGGGCTAGGGTTGTGGCTCAGTGATATAGTGCTTGCCTAGCATGTATGAAGGACCAGGTTTGATCCTCAGCACCATATTAAAAAAACCCTAAATAAACAAAATAAAGGTATTGACATGCACAAAGCCCTGGGTTCAATACCCAGCACACACAAAAAAAAATTGTGTCCATCTACATATAAAAATATGTTTTAAAAAAGTTATTAGCAGTTATTTTGAAATGGAAACATTTAGAAACAACCTAAGTGACCATTAACAGGAGAATGGTGAAATGAATTGATTCAATCCTACTGAGATATTATGTAGCAGTTAAAAATGAATGAAACAGATCTCTCTGTATTATCACTACATTCTCCCTGAAATGCTGTGAAGTGAGAAAGTACATATAGTAAAATACTATTTGTCTTAAAAAAAAAAAAGTTCCTGCATGTATTTATATAACAATTAATACTTCTTAGCCATGGTCAAAAGTAGTTCACTTATAAACTCACTTAATCCTTAGAATAGCCCAACAGAGTCATACTGTCGTCAGCCCCACTTCCAGATATGAGAAAACTAAGCTTATACAAAAAGTCACTGAGTTGGAACTCAAGTGGTCTAGATCCAGAGTCTATGCCCTTTACTGCATATCTATAGTCTATCCATTTATCCACCTGTCAATCTTTCCATTCATATATTCATCTTATCTGAGATCTGGAAAGATACCCACTTTGAGGCAGTGACAACAGACACTCTTATTTTGTGCATTGCTTTCGCTTCTGTTTCTATAAACCTCTGTATTGTTGGACATGCCACAGTGGAATTTAGAATTACGGTACTGGGACAGATGATGTACAACTGTAGTAATGACAAAGGAAAAGCTTTACAAACACATTGTCCTTAAGTGGGTACTGAGGCCTATGTCAATAATCTGCTTTGGGTGGAGCCTTAAATGTTTCAATTATTGCCAGTGCAACGGTGCCCACCTGCGATCCCAGCTCTTCAGAAGGCTGAGGCACAGGGATTGCCAAATTCCTGGAAAACCTGAGCAATTTAGCCAGACCTTGTCTCAAAATAAATTTATAAAGAAAGGACTGGGATGTAGCTGAGAGGTAGAAGATTTAATCCCCTATACTGGGGGTGGGGGGGGAATTTGTCATTGTTAGCATCTTTGAGGACAGGAGGTGAGGCCCATTTTCCTTCTCATCAATACACTCTCCTCATCAATACACTCTCCACGTAGAACCCAGATAACATCTTGCTCCCTGAGAGTACTCAAAAATTTTGTCTTCTGATTGAAAGGAGCCTCTATGTGAGACTTCTGATAGGACAGAGCTATAATTTGGGGCTAGGCAGTCCAACTGAGCTCAATTGAAATTAGGTATATGATTCTGGACAATTAGCAGGCTTTTCCCAACTTGATTAAACAACCACAGACAAAAATGGGTGTTATTTTACCATTCCAAGCCCTTGGATCCTTCCTCATTATTTACCTCATATTTCACTCCAATTTGGTGTTCAGTTACCTCTTTCAACCCATTTTCCCTGTAAGTATATGTGGGGCAGAATCTCCAATCTTTAGGCCTGGGATTTAGTTGGCATTTGACTTAAAATTTCATTTTATGATTTCTTTTCTCTTGGTGGTGCTGGGGATTGAACTCAGGGCCTCCTACATGCTAGGCAAGTGCTCTACCACTGAGCTACACCCCTATTCCTTTGAGTGGGAGTCTCCCTAAGGTGCACAGGCAAGCCTCTAATTTGTGATTCTTCTACCTCAGCATCCTAAGTAGCTGGAATTACAGGCCACTCCTCCCAGTTTCATATTAAGAAGATTGACACTTATAAAAATACATTCGTTTCCTGAACATCACCAAAAACATTTGTATTCATTTACTAAGTTGATTATTGCAGGATGATTCTGATATTGCCAGAATGTGTTGTATGTACTTTTATTCCCTGTTTTTTTTGCCTTCCAGTATATTTTTATCAAAGATCCTAAGCGTGGCTGAGCATGGTGGCACGTGCCTATGATCCCAGCAACTCAGAAGGCTGAGTCAAGTTTGAGATCAGCCTCAGCAACTTGGTGAGGCCTTAAGTAACTCAGCAAGAGCCTGTATCAAAAAAAAAAAAAAAAAAAAGAAAGAAAGAAAGAAAGAAAAGAAAGAAATTAAAAGGGCTGGGGATGTGGCTCAGTGGTTAAGCAACCATGGGTTCAATCCCTTGTACTAAAAAAAAAAAAAAAATTCTGCCCGTGTTTGTACAATTGGCTGTTAGTTTCTAATTGCAAGATGTCTCTGTGGCCTTTAAACATATATAAATGTATTTCTGAACTTTTCATTCATGTGTATAAATATGAATGTAGGGCTTCAGAATAAATGACAGTAAAAAATAGATTTTTTCTGTCTTTGGGCTGAAGATTTATTCTCATATCTTTATATCCTTTGCCTGTAAGGGACAAAAAGTATATTTGTAAGTCAAAGTGCTTATCTGTGACTCTTTAAGGAGACTCTGGGAACCTACAGCAGAAAAGAAGTGACTCATGACAACTTTGAAAAAGAATGATTGCTTTTCCATGAGTCTTCATTTTCATATTTAAAATGTTATTTCTCAAATAAGAGAAATCAATATACAAATGAGGATATGGGGGCACACAAAGGCACTTAGATCCCGGAATAAAATACTGATAGTCTAACATGCCTTACCACTGAATTTTAACTCTTGAAAATAAATGTTTTTATTACTTTCATGACACTTATGGTGATATATCCTAAATGAGTAAAGATATAAAATGACCTATAAAAATAGATAATATTCAAACTCATTTTGTGCTATCCTAGAACTTTATTTTAAATCCATTAAATAATTTTCTGTGGGACACCATGCAATCCAATCCCTTCTTCCTCCTAGAACAGAGTACAAAATTCCACATGGCAGGGGCTTGATCTCATCATCTTTGAATAATGAGGAATTCCCTATATGTTTTATGGAAGGCATCAATTATGCTTATTCAATGAATAGTAGACAACAATACTTATAAACAGCACAAGTCCAGGTTTTGCTGGTAAATTAAATCCCATAACCACAAATGTTATCTATCAGCAATCATGTGCTCCTTACTTACCATCCGGTTGTGTCCCAGTAAAATCAATCAATTGAACCCAGGGGTGCTTAACCACCGAGCCATATCCCCAGCCCTTTTTACTTTTGATTTTTGGGACAGGGTCTTGGTAAGTTGCTTAGGACCTCATAAAGTTGCTGAGCTGACTTTGAACTTAAGACCTTCCTGTTCAGCCTCTTGAGCTGCTAGGAATACAGCAATAAAATCTTTAACTGAAAAATATCATGAAGTAAAAAATGCATTTAACATACCTAACTAACTGAATATCATGGCTTAGCCCAGCCTGCCTTAAACATGCTTAGAACACTCAACTGGGCCTGTAGTCGAGCAAAATCAACTAACAGAAAATCTGTTTCATAATAGGGTGTTGAATATCTCATATAACTTTTTTTTTTTCTTTTTTTGTACCAGGAATTGAACTCAGGGGTACTTAAACACTGAGCCACATCCGTAGCCCCTTTCTATTTTTTGAGATAAGGTCTCCCTAAATTGCTTAAGGCCTCACTAAGTTCCCAAGACTGGTCTTGAACTTATAATCTTCCTGCCTCAGTCTCCCAAACTGCTGGGATTACGGGTATAAGCCGCTGTCCCCATCTATCTCATGAAATTTATCAAACACTGTAATTAAAGTGAAAAACAGAATGGCTGTATGAATATGCCTTCCCACAAGTATAAAGTTGAAAAAAAAACATTGTCAAACTATCACAAAATGGGGAACTGTAGGTACTAAAATATTCACGATATCATCAGGAATGTGGCTCAGTGGTACAGCACTTGCCTGGCATGTGTGAGGCCCTGGGCTCAACCCCCAGCATGAGGAGGGGAAAAACACAATACCAAGAGGTAGAGAAAAAGGTATAACAGAAACTAAAACCCAAATAATTGGCTTTTTTTTTTTAACCTTTTGCCTTGATTTTCCAAGTAGACGTGGAAATATACTTTTCCTTTCAGAAGAATATGGAACATTTTTATGCCTGAATGACTTGCTTAAAACTTTACTAGCAGCCAGGTGCAATGGTGCACATCTGTAATTCAGTGACTCAGGAGACTGAAACAGGAGGATCACAATTTAGAGGCCAGACTAAGCAACTTAGAGAGACTCTAAGCAACTTAGTGAGCCCCTATCTGAAAATAAAATTAAAAGGGGATGTAACTCAGTGGTCAAGGGCTTCTAGGTTCAATCTCCAGTACCAAAGGGGCAGGATGAACTTCACTTAGAAAAATTTGCCATTGTTAAATAAATTCTAGCTGAGTGTGGTGGTGCACACCTATAATTCCAGTGGCTGGAGAGGCTGAGGCAGGAGAATCACAAGTTCAAAGGCAGTCTCAGCAACTAAGCAATTTAGTTGCTAATTTAACAATTTAGTGAGACATTGTCTCGGACAAAAAATAAAAAGGGCTAGGGCTGTAACTCAGTGGTAAAGCGCCCTGGGTTTAATCACAGGTACCAAATAAATAAATAAATAAATTCTAATTTGCCCAAGTTTTATTAATCTGTGCAGATTGACAACAGCCTCAGGAGGAATAGAGGAGGAGATAGGGAAGTGGGGAGGAAGAGGAGGAGATGAAGAAGAGAAGGAAAGAGGAGGAGGAGGAAGAGAGAGAACAGATCTTTGAAACCATAGTATACTGAACAAGGGTAACAAAAGAAAAGTGAGAAATCTCTGCTATTTATTTAACTTTCCAATGCCAGCTAGCATAACACTTGGATGTACTTATTTGCAAATTATATGTAGCAATTTGACAAACTTCTTTTCAGATGAAATCCTAAAAGTGCTCTTCTTCTTCCTCCTCCTCTCCCTCTTTGCCCTTTCCCTTTTCCAACATGAAAGGCTAACCAATGGCTTAGCTGGTTAGACTTTAAAGATATCAAAAAGGAGGGCTGGGGATGTGGCTCAAGCAGTACCGCGCTCGCCTGGCATGTGTTCGGCCCAGGTTCGATCCTTAGCACCACATACAAACAAAGATGTTGTGTCTGCCGAAAACTAAAAACTAAATATTAAAAATTCTCTCTCTCTCTTAAAAAAAAAAAAAGATATCAAAAAGGAAATTGCCAGAATCTATGACATTGAAAACTGATCCCTCTGCCAGGCGATATGGTACATTCCTGTAATTCCAGTGGTTTGGGAGACTGAGGCAGGAGATTGAGGCAGGAGGATCACAAGTTCAAAGTCGGCCTCAGCAATGGTGAGGCACTAAGCAACTCAGTGAGACCCTGTCTCTAAATAAAATACAAATAGGGCTGGGGATGTGGCTCAGCGGCCGAGTGTCCCTGAGTTCAATCCCCAGTACCAAAAAAAAAAAAAGAAAAGAAAAAGAAAATTGATCCCTCAGGATCAGATTTTGGGTAGAAGAAGAAAAAGGAGAAGGCGGCTGAGGGGAGTCTTTTTGAGGATTCTCCAACTTATTACAAGTTTAAACTGAAAGGAGGGTTTTGTTGTGCAGTATATCAGTACAGCATAATATATTGAATTAATTAAACCCTGTAACCCTAACTGCCCTATATTTAATTAATTAATTTACTTTGTCTTTTTCTTTTTTGTGGTGCTATGGATGAACCCAGAGGCTTTTGCATGCTAGGCAAGCATTCTACCTCTGAGCTACATCCCTGCCCTGTGATTTAAAACAAGAATACCTAACAACTCCCCCCG
Source organism: Marmota marmota marmota (assembly GCF_001458135.2). NCBI lineage: Eukaryota > Metazoa > Chordata > Mammalia > Rodentia > Sciuridae > Marmota > Marmota marmota. The sequence goes on from NW_026000075.1 coordinate 1,660,912, forward strand.
CCCCGTCCCTGGGGGGAACTGGGTGCTTTACTACTGAGCTATGTCTCTAGTTCCTTTTGATTTTTTTCTTTTGAGAATGAGTCTTGAACTTGTGATCCTCCTGCCTCAGCCTCCTGAGTCGCTAGATTGCAGGCATGTGCCATCATGCCTGGCTCTAAAATCTTTTGAGTAACACAGGAAGGAGAAAAGGAGGACAAGAGGAGGAACAAAGGAGAGGTAATGAGAGAGTGAAAAAAAAGGAGAAGAAAGAGGGAAAGTAGGGCAGAGAGAATTGGAAAGATGCAGTGAGAAAGGGGATGGAAAGAGAGAAGGAAGGAAGGATAGAGAATGGACAGACGGACGGACAGGAAAGAAGACCTTGTTTTGGTCAGGGGCAGCTGTTAAAGACACATGAAACAAATGAAATGAGATTAATAATAAAATAAGAAACTTAAAAATTTCAAAGAGCATCTATACAAACTTTTCTGTTAATGTGAGAATCTTTTTGCAACATTGAGGATAGAATCCTGTCTTTCTCTATTCCCTCTTCCACTGAGCTACACTCCCAGCCTGAGAATTCTTACTTGTGCATTTCCTAGTTCCATATAGTGGAGACACCAGAAGTTTGGATTTGGGGGGTTGATCACCTACCTTCATATCAAAATGAATGCTCTCAGTGATGTCATATTTTTATAGAAAAACCTTAGTTTATGTTATTACTGATACAGTCTCTTGATTGCAACATCCAAACAGTGTAGTTGCTTTTATTTTCTTTTTCTATATACGTTTTTATTTTGCCTAAAGATAGAAAGCTTGACTGAATTTTCTGGTTCCCAGCACACATCGGGGAAAAAGCCTTAATTTAAGTACATATGAAATAACTAACTCAATTGTATGTAATTTAAGAAATAAAAATAAGAATTTTCATATTAACATGCATACTGCCCACATTACACGTTTAAAACAAATGTAATTAAAAACCTAAGAGCCTAGTGTGGTGGTGCACGCCTATAATCCCAGGAACTCCTGGGGGATAAGGCAGGAAGATCACAAGTTCAAGGCCAGCTTCAACAACTTAATGAGACCCTGTTTCAAAATAAAAAAGGCTGGATAGTGGCTCAGTGGTTGAATGCCACTGGGTTCAACCCCCAGTAGAGTACCAAAAACAAAACAAACAAACAGAACTAAGGAGAATCAAACGATGATGTCATCCTTTTGTAATTCTCAATTTCTGTATGTTCAGAAAGGTTACATTGTTATAAATGAACTAAACCTTTTATTTATTATTCTTACAGCATTTTGTGAACTTTATATATATATATATGAGTAAAAACCCAAGAGAGGTCTAGGGATGTAATTCAGTTGGTAGAGTGCCTGCTTCACATGTGTAAGGCCCTGAGTCAAATCCCCAGCACCACAAACAAACAAACAACACACACACACAAAAAAAAAAAAAAGGAAGAAAGAAAGAAAGAAAGAAAAAAGAAAAAAAAGAAAGAAAACAAGATAAAGAAAAGCAGTTTTATACAACTCTGTTTATCCATACTTGCTAAGATGTTGAAAGATACCAGTTCATGAAAATCAAAGGGATCAGTGGTATATGCACTTGGCAAGCATGTGAAAGGCCCTGGGTTCAGTCCCTAGCACAGAAAGAATTGGGGGAGGGGGGGAAGGAGGATGGCAAGGGGACAAGGGAAACCTCAATTTTAATACTTAAGTTAGAGCTTTCTCAACGGTATACTCTCAAATAATTACTTACCAGAGTTAGTATGCACAAGCCGCTTTTAAAGGCTAATTCTTTGTTGTTTTTTATTTTGAGACATGAAGATTGAACCCAAAAGTGCTCCACCTCTGAGCTACAGCCTCAGCTCTTTATTTTTTATTTTAAGACAGGGTCTCACTAAGTTGTCCAGCCTGGCCCCAAACTTGCGGTCTTCCAGCCTTAGCTTCATAAGTAGCTGGGATTACAGATGTGTATTACCTCTCCTGACAAAACTTGGCTCTTTAATATAAAATGTAAAATAATTAAAAGCCTATTTCTGTGGGTTAATCACTTGAAACAGAAACTGTGAAGTCTAAGTTGGCACCCCAGCTGTTGCATTGATTAGGTCAATCACAGTGTGCAAGAAAAGGCATCAATATTAGTTATTTTATAAGATCCTTCTAAAAATCAAACAAAATCTATGAAGTAAAAGTATTTTGTAAGCTATAGGGCACTATTATTTATTTATTTATTTATTTTTGGTGCTGGGGATTGAACCCAGGACCTAGTTCATGTGAGGCAAGCACCTACCAACTGAGCTATATCTCCAGCCTTAGATTAAAATTTTAAAATAACAATTTATCTAAACTATAGTTTATGCAAGATATCATTCCTATCACTTCACATCCAAGCAAAGGTATCACTTTGGAGCCATAGTTTTAACTGAAAGGAAGTAGAGTGGTCACCTCTGACAGATTAACAACCGGGAAGAAAATAATCTACAGTTAGCCATGCTGCATTAGGGGGACAGTGTAATCGCTAGGACAATCCTTAATACAAAGAAATAGAAGTCTGAAGAGGGGCAATATCAAAGGTACTCTTTATTAAGAGTGAAACTTTGAAATCCATCTATTTAAGATTAATCACTATTCTTTTAGTTAAGCTGTTGTCATCTCTAACTTTCTTTGAGTAGAAAATAATCTACACTTCCAACTAAGTTATTCATGGTCCAATTTGTTCTCAGAATACTATAATAGGCTTTGTGAAGATAAATTTTATAATAGGGATTTAACGTAGTGAGAAGCCAGGACACAGAGGCCTTCCAACACAAAGAGTGTATATGTGTGTCAACTGCTCAATCCCCTCCCCCTCTCCTGCCACCCTCCCTGTTCCCTCTCCCAAAAGGATATTCACCCCTACTTAAAATCTAATTTTCACAAAGGATCCAGATGAAATGGCATCTCCACAGTTTCAGAGCACGATTGGTTTAGCCACTGCAGTGTTTTTGGGGAGATTTTCAACGGAGCTGGGAAAAGGGTGAAACTTGGAGTAAATTCCACTGGAAGAAGGAATGCTGGGGAGAAAGGGAAATATTCACAATTTATCCTGGTGGCAGTTTTGTCTTGCTGGGTGTTCACATGTGCGCATTGAGTTTGCCGGCTAGAACTCTCAAAGAGAACTCTGCTTTCCTTGGGGGGAAAAAAAGAAAACTTGCAGGATGGAATCCTGGGGAAAAAGAAAAGGAAAAGGAATCATTGACTATTTATATGCATAAGTTTTATTTTAATAGCGTTTGATATCTCAAGTACATAGTTGAAAATAATAGTTATTCAAAGACACTATTGATTTTTTTCTTGCTCTTTAGCTGTAGATGATGTCAATTTCCATATTTATAATTTCTCTGTTATTTGTATCCAAATGAAGTATATTGGTTATTTGTTTTACAAAGTAGCAAAGTACTGAGAGTACAACTTTATCTCATTCCAGATTCTTTTTTTTTTAAGGGGGGGGGATGTAAGAGTTCCTTATTTTCCTATTTTGATCATTTCAAGACATGCAAAATATTAGTATTTAAAATACTAGAGGGGCTGGGGTTGTGGCTCAGAGGTAGAGTGCTCACCAAGCATGCGTGAGGCACTGGGTTCGATCCTCAGCCCCACAAGAAAAGTAAAATAAAGACATTGTGTCCACCTGTAACTAAAAAATAAATATTTTTTTTAAAAAATAAAATACTAGAAACCCTTCACCTATCAATGTATTTTAATAGCTTCTCTTTTCTGTGCTATTACACCCTGCTGAACCTATTTTGTTGCAAATCTGCCCATCTTATTTGCATATTTGTGACAAAGTATAAAAGGATACAGACTCATTCTTCATATAAAAACTTTGGTTTAATAATTCTATAAATCACATGGGAATTCTCAAGTGGATACACATTTTGAACTATTTTTTTTTTAAGATTTCTTGAATTGTTTTTTAATGTGCTTTTAATGATGTCTAGCACTCACACCTCCTCACTTGCTTTCCAAACTGTTTATACTGTCCCCAATAACACTCAGTGGAAAGCTGTCATTCCTGGCTAAATCCTTACTTAGGGTGGATGCTATGCCTCTCCGTCAGACAGGGTCAGGGGGTCAAAATCGATTTTGGAGGCCACCTGGAGAGTCCAGGCCATGAACTGACTCAAAAAATTTATATCAGAGCTGGAATGGTCCACCTCCCAGGGTCAGATCTAGCCTGACACTCCAACCACAGGATGGGGCATGCTAGGCCAGCTCAGAGAGAGGGCAGAGTTGTTGACCCTGCTAGCTGACCTCTTCAAACTTCAGGAGAATTTTTTTGGCAGTTACCACGGTGACTGGGTACTCTAAAAGCTTATCCTGCTTACTGAATGGAGGGAAAAAAATTAGGAAACTATATGTTAAAACCTACCTTGCAGAGATGCCTACTATGGTGAAAGTTTAAAACAAAAAACAAACAAAGGAAAAGCAGGAAAGGGGGATGGATTTAAATTGTCTATGCCTTTTATATAAATTTCCACTACAATCCTTAAAAAATGGAATGTGCAAGGTTTTTCAAACTACAAAATTCAAAATTTGGAGCTGATACTACTGTTTTTACTGCTTCTCTCTCTCCTCCTCCCCCCTTCTTTTTTTTTTTTTTTTTGGCTCACTACTGACAACCATATGAATAATGCATTAACATACTTTTTAAACAATGTATTTTATTTGGAAATTCTAATATCTCTTTGCTTTTCTTTGAGAATAATCAGCTTTGAAATAAGATCCATCATATATGCTATTCTATCAGGGAAAAAACACTGTAAATAATCATTTCTGCTTCAAAACTATGCTCACTTTTTTTTTCTTTTTATCTTGAGAGAAAGGTGTCAGTTTTGCTTGACTTTAAATAATAAAATTAGGAGAAAAGCAAGAGGCTATTATTGTTATGTAATTTATCTTGTACCAAATGGCTTAATAAAAATAGTGTCTGTACTAAAAACAACAACCTAAAAATGTTCTCTATATAACAAAACACCCAAAGGAAAAAGATACAACATATTCCCTTTATTTTAGAGCAATGAACATTAAAACTAAAAAAAAAAAAACCCAAAACAGAATGTTCTTCCTTTTTAGTACCAAATGCTAAAATCGTAAAAATCCCACAACAACAGAAACACTTACAAATTAAAACTTAATTCACAGGAAGTAAGTGTATTCACAATATAAAATCCTACTAGTTGATTTTTGGTGACAGGTTGTAATACAAAATTCTTTAAAATGCTTTTTATGGATTGCTGGAAATTAGGTAAGAATCATAATAATTTAGGAGTCTAACACTCTAATCATAATAATAGTTCCTCTAAAAATACCAATGTACTGTACAATGACTTTTGTAAAATGAAATCATTGACTTTATTGGTGTTATTTCTCTGGACTTCCCTTAATTTTCCCAACTACTTTTAACAAGATTCAGGTCCTAGATGGCCCAGAGTGTACAAGGAGCTCCAATAACATTCTGTTTGTGTGTGTGTGTGTGTGTGTGTGTGCATGTGCCCACACAAATGATCAAGTATTTGTAATGGTGAAGGGATGGTTTGTTTGCATCTTAAAAAGCAACAGGGGTCTTATTTTAAAAGATGAATTATAGAAGTGTAGAAACTGTCACTCCAAAAAAGAATGTAGAAATTATAGACATTTTTAAACTAATCTTGAATGTCCATTTTGCTGTGACATATTTTTATTGTTTTGTTATCACCAATCAGTTCCTGAAATGGGATAGACATAAAATTTAAGTATTTATTAATCTTAATTTTTAAATAAACCAAAATACAATTCAGGAATAATTATTTTTTCCCCTTGTCTTCAGCTTAATACAACCACTGACGAGAGAGGTTGGAGAAATAATTTGAGATGATCTCACCATATCATTCAATTATACATAGGTCTTTCAATTAGTGTGTTCTTCGTGTTTCAAAGTGGGCATCCAGTTCTGTGAGTCCCTGAGACTGTGGTGCTGACTCATTGTGATGATAGGACTGTCCTTCCCAGGCACTGAGCTCTTGACAAGTTTCCTTAAGGACCAGGGGCTGGCAAAGTGTGAGGAACTACCAAAGGACAAAGAAGTCCTCTTTGGGTTTTGAAAACAGATGACAGAAGTCTGAGAATGAGGCAAGTTGGGCCAGAATCTCCTAAACCACGAGCCTTATCTTGAGTGAAACGATATTTCTAAGTTGGATCTGAAAGGAAAAAAAAAAATTAAAGAATAAGGTCATGGTTCATTTGTACACAAGAAAGCAGTGCCAAATTTCTTAGCTTGGTTTCCTCTACTCAAATTCAGATCTCCCACACTCCAAAAAAACAGCAAAAGTCATTTTTCAGTTTTCCATATAAATGCTTACTAAAAGGACTAGGAAATAAATAGGTGTTTTATTCAGCAAGTCAGACTTGGATCTCCCCTTATATTAAATATTCACAACTATATTACAGAACCACAGAGTTTAGGAGTTAAAGGGACCTAGAGATTATCTAATACAAAAATTTTACTTTACATATGCAAAGTCTGAAGCCCAGAGGCAGGAACTGCCTTACACACATATTACTTAGAAGCCTCAGCTAGAACCTAGATCCTACTTGGCATTTCTTGCCTATGGAGCCTCTTCACTAGGGTAGAGAATATTAAAAACCCACTCCAATAGACATATTCAAAGCCTTGAAAACAAAGTCAGAATAACCATGACCATAATTCAAATTGATTTAAAAATTCATTCAATTTCTCCAGGATACAACTTGAGATGCCACGCAAGCAGAAACACCATAAAACCAGGTAGTAAAATGATAATATCATAGCTGCAATCAGAAGCTTCCAAATGAAGAGGAACTTATTTATTTTTAATTGTTTTTATTAGTCATTATAGTTAGACATGATAGTGTGGTTCATTTTGACATGTTCATATATGTGCAGAATATAATGTTTCAGGAACTTATGCTAACAAAGAAATGTTGTTAATATTATTTCTTCAGCTAATTGTTTTTATTTATTTGTTACGGCTACTAAATATTGATTGATTGATTGATTTTCTTTTAGCAGACAGAGTGTCTCTGTTGTGCCAGGTTGGTAATTTAATACCAAGAAACATGTATCTTCATGTTACTTTATCTCTGCTACTAGTGCTATGGAAGAGTCTATCCAAATAACCATGACCTACATAAGATCACCAGTCGTAATCTTAATGCTTAACATTGTCTAATTTACTCCTATTTAACTTGTTTCTTCAGGATTAGTGGATCCTGAAAATAAAGTAAAAAAGAAGGCTATAGAGCCAGGCATGGTAGCACATGCCTATAATCCCAGTGACCCAGAGGCTGAGGCAAGAGGATTGCAAGTTCTAGGCCATCCCTGGTAATTTAGTGAGGCCCTGAGCAACTGAGGGAGACCCTGTCTCAAAATAAAAAAATAAAAAAAGACAGGGGCCTGGCATGGTGGCACACACCAGTAATCCCAGCAGCTCTGGGAGCTGAAGCAGGAGGATTTGGAGTTCAAAGCCAGCCTCAGCAATGGCAAGGCACTCAACAACTCAGTGAGACCCTGTCTCTAAATAAAATACAAAATAGGGCTGGGGGTGTGGCTCAGTAGTTGAGTGCCCCTGAGTTCAATCCCTGGTACAAAAAAATAGAAAAAGGAAAAAACAAAACAAAACAAAAAACTGGAGATATAGCTCAGTGGTACAGTGCCCTGGGTTCAGTCCCCAGTAGAGTGGGGGAAGTAGCCTGTAGAAAATGTGCAACTAATTGCTGATACCCACTTGTCAATCACATTCAGAAGTAATATTTACTGTCTGTATAGTGTATTTTTAATGCTGTTCTAAATTTCCCCTTCTAACTTGTTATGGCAAATTGGAAAAGAGCACGATTTAATTCTACAAATTTGCCTCTGGACCCCAGGGGAGAAGTAGGTCATGGATAAGAATTTAAAAGGAGGAAAGAACAGATAAGTATGCTGAGGGGCCAATGGCTTTCTAGGGAAGGAGACTAGTATTTAAAAAGGCAGTTATATATGATTAAGAGGTGAAGGCAATAATAAGTTATCCTTAACTCCCATCTAAATTTCAAAGCAATGCTACCTCCCTTGCATAGATTCAAGTGGGTATTAGTTGACAAAGGCATTTAAGGGCTTTAACCACATGTTAAATTTTCAGAGCAGGGAATGAAACACCACTCCGAGGTCAGGTCTGAAGAACATTGCTGGGCAGCATTCAGTCAGGACTTAGCGACCTATGTGGCACATGTATGTGGGTTTTCCATTTCTCAAAGCACTCTGATAGTTTCTGGACCAATGGCAGACTTCACCCACAGGAAAAAGATGTTCAGGGAAGTTTCTTGGTACAGGCGAACTCTCAGATATACACACACTTTTTTTTTTTTTTTTTTTTAGAATCAAGGATAAAAAAAAAACAGTGAGCTGAACGGAGAGGAGGAAGTGTATGAGGAATTGTGAGATTAAAGAATGAGAATTTTAGACAGGCACAGTGGCACATGCCTGTAATCCCAGAGACTCAGAGGGCCAGCCTCAGCAACAGCAAGTGCTAAGCAACTCCGTGAGACCCTGTCTCTAAATAAAATACAACATAGGGCTGGGGATGTGGCTCAGTGGCTAAGTGCCCCTGAGTTCAATCCCTGGTACCAAAAAAAAAAAAAATAGAATGATAATTTTCTCCTTGGAAGTGCCCTTGAGCTCTACCCTAGGATTCAGCCAGGCTGTGCTCCAGGAAGAGTGCCAACGAAGGAAGAGCTGGGGGCCTTGCCCACTTCTTGGCCTTTTTCTTTTTCTTTCTTTCTTTTTTTTTTTCCCCCAAGACTTTTTTCAGAGCTGTTTTCTCAATCTGGTGGATACAGAACTCCATTCTAGGTACCATCCACAGGACTCCTGTTTGAAGGGTCCAGCCTGGGGCCACCTGACTGGTGTTTGCCTGCTGCCACTTGAAAAGAGGCCCACCTTTTGAGCATCCTCCACAGGCTCTTAGAAAACTATTCAAGCCTGAAATTTTGATATTGAATTTTAACGATTATCAGAAAAGAAGGGCAAGGCACAGCAGCTGCCCCAGCTGCCCAATCTAAGAGACAGCCCTGACTCTTGACCACCACAACCTACCCAACAAGAAGAGGGAAAGAGGAAGTACAAAAAGGCAAAGGTATTATTCTGAGGGCTCTGGCTCTGGGCCTTTGAGAGTCATTCCTGTCTACATCCACAAATAGGAAACAGAAAGCAAACCAAACCTAACACTTACTTAATGGCTTTAGAGCCTCAGGGTCCACCTGGCCTGTGTATTGGGGTGGCTGAAGTGGGATTAAAGGGTCTTTTCCTTCTTCTGCCTGCTTGGGTCATTCCTAAATAAAAAGCAGGTCACAGGACCATGCTGTCCCAACTACCAGTTTCCTAATCCCCCAACTCTAGCACCTGAGAGTGAAACTTCATGAAAAGTTATTGCCAGTGATAAACGCATGCTGACAAAATTGTCAATATTCATGCCTTCGACATGCTGGATGGCTTTCAGGCAAAAAAATAAGAAATTCAAGAACTGCCATGGGTTGAGCAGGGTGCAGGCCACAGCCCAGGCTGCAGTTATCCTGTGTTGCCCCACCCCTCTGACTAGGGAGTGTGTTCTACACAGGACTGCAGGCACTGTTTGACCTCTCTGGTCCTTGCTCTGGCTCTCTTTTTCCCTGTTCCTCACAAAACCTGCAGGGAAACTTCTGTCCCTGGTCTCAAACACTCTGGATTTACAGTGATATTACATAGGTTTTCTTTTTCTTTTTTTTTTTGGTCTGAAACTCTGGGTCCTTAGAATATGTTGGACTTCTGATTACTTCTGCATGACTGACTGTATCCTATGATAGAGAAAATTACTAGGAATTAATATGCAAGATAAAAATGATGTTTTTATCTATAGATACATTGGAAGAATGTATGAATATTACATTAAGAACTTTTAAAGTATTTTGGAGTTAGTGCTTCTATAAATAGTCCCTTCTAACAAACAATCCCCCTCCCCTTCACCCCCCAGGACAGTGCCCCTTGATTTGTCTTTCATGTTTTCCATTCAGTCTGTGTTCTAAATTTAGGAGTAATTTTAAACACATACATTGACCTCAATAGGCATTTATCATATAAGGTATGATTTCTAACAACAAATCCAGTTACCAATCAAAAGGCTTGAAATTAAATGACCTGTGACAGTCCTCCTGGGATTTTGATTTTACTACAAATGTTTGGGTTCAGATTTTAATTCATCTCCCTTCTCTCCAGCTTGAATGTTGATTCCTGCATTTAAATACAACACGGCACTTGAAATAAGGATCTTGCTAAACTGGAGGCTTTTCTCATTTCTCAGAACTCTATAAATGAACTGCATTGTCACATAATCGATAGGAAAAACTCAGCTGTCACAGATCCTAAGCAACCCCTGGCCACAGAAATAACACGATCTGGCATTTCTGAGTTTGAAAATGTGCTGTTTGTATGACATGAGACTAAAACAACTCAGACAGCCTCAAATTTTGCAGCCTCTATGAATCGCTGAGACTATCCTGCTGAGGACAGGGATAGGGAATCAGCTTTTCTCTGTTAGAGGTCAGGTGTTCCCTTTCTTCTTTCATATACAAGTGCAAGAGCCAACGTGTTGGGATCTGAGATCCAAAGCTATTTGTAAGCTCATCTAACTTTGTTTGCTGTCATAGAGTTTTTATAACAGAATTTCAAATTGGTGTTTTCTTCCCCAAACCAATGAGCAATTCAGGTCTGGATTTTGAAGTCCCAACTTGAAGTCCCAACAATTTCAAAGCCTGTTCTTAGAAGCTCTAGATCATCTCCATTATCATGATCAGAATAGCTGTGGTATATAAATCCTTCAGTTCAAAAAATACTCAAACATATCTAATAATAAATAATACAACTCAGCCAGGCCTGGTGGCACACATCTGTAATCCCAGTGGCTCAGGAGGCTGAGAGGAGGATTATGAGTTCAAAGTCAGCCTCAGCAATGGTGAGGTGCTTAGCAACTCAGTGAGACCCTGTCTCTAAATAAAATACAAAATAGGGCCGGGGATGTGGCTCAGAGGTTGAGTGCCCCTGAGGTTCAATCCCTGGTACCAAATAAAGAAATAAATGACACAACCCATAAAACTACAGCAAGTCATTTCTCTGCCTCAATGTCCCTGTTTTGGGTTATTCTCTCAGCCTTGTCTTTATAGTCTGCTATGCACAAATGCTACCATATCATGCAGGAGCAAGAAAATATCAGTGTCCCCATCCTTTCCATTTTATTTATGACACATTATTCTCTACTCAACTCAATAACTTGTTTACTAAAGAGATTTATTTATTTATTTATTTATTTATTTATTTATTTATTTATTTTTTATTTTTGGGCTGGGGATTGAACCCAGGGGTACCTAACTACTAAGCCACATCCCCAACACTTTTCATTATTTATTTTGAGACAGGGTCTCACTAAGTTGCTTCGGGCTTCGCTGAGTTGCTGAGGCTGGCCCTGAACTTGGAATTTTCCTGCCTTAGTCTCTGGAGCTGCTGGGATTACAGGTGTTTGCCCCCATGCCCTACAATAGAGGGCATTAAAAAAAAAAAAGTGTTACCAGTTAGAACTACTCTGGAATCTATGGCACTTGACAGACTGGATTATGTAATAAACATGTTAATTTGTCTTAGAAGAACCTTGCTGAGAAAGCCCCTGGCCTTGGCATTTACATACCAAGGGTAAAACATTCTGTTTCAAGATTTTACCCTGACAGAGTCAGTGTAGCAAATGTTAGTTACCCTGAACCTACATGGATCTATATGAAGAAAATACATTAGGTGGGGAATCATATAGGGTGCCATACCGTTTATAACTTCAAAGCATGGATGTGTGAAAGGTGTCTTTTCTAAAAACTAAGGCTGTTGGAGCCTGTATCTTCCACATCTCCATCACTAAGATCCTTGGACTAACAGGCTCCTATAATTAATTTAGTTGTCCTTACTGAACCATTGTATCTTCAAGCCAGGTATTTTGCTCTTATTTAACTCTGGAAGAAAATGGGACAATTTTAGCTGTTATTAAAATCCAACATTCCAAGTCAGCATCATTTCATAAGATCTTAGAAGCCCCCAACTCATTTAGGCTATTTCGTGGCAATTTTGCTTTAGCCGTAAACAGGACTGTTTGCACAGCAGAGTTTATCCTTTATCATAGTTCACAGGCTTCTCCACAGCTGCAAGTTGACATTTAGAACCTGTATCATACAGGAGGGGCCAAAGCCCATACAGGAACCCAGTCACTTGTTTCAGAAACAACTATCATTCGTGGAGGGAGCTGGGGAGAGGAAAGAAATAGGCACACAATATCCAGGCTGGGAGTAATTGAGCACTGATGTTCATCAAGGACAGACAACTGATGAAAGGAGTTTTCTTGGATATTTGATCGGTGTATGAATTTGCCTTGCTTACAATTATGAGAAATAACTGAATCCCATCTCAGTCTAAGAAAAGGTAGAAGTTGCAAGAGCATCTTAACCCTTGCAACATTTACCTTCTCACCCAGTCCCCTGAGCTCATTTTCAGCTTAATTTTTTCAAACACATCTAGGTCTCCATTTATGGGTTTCAATGGCCCACAGTGTTTACCAGGAGTGTTGTACCACCAATCCCGGAGCATTTATCTCTTCTATAATGTCTGTCATTACCCAAGACACTATAAAAAGCTCATTTCCAACCCTGAAAATATGCCCTTACTTACAGAAGTCATTAGCATAACAAGCACAAAGTTCCAAGGTGGTAATTTGGTTATAGATCTGAAATCCTTCTGGTTCCATCAGATCAGTGTGGTGCTGCCCTGCTGCAACCAGGATCTGGGTCAGTGGATCCCCTACAGGAAGGAAGTTGTACTGGGGTAAATAGTTAGTCTTTGAGGACTCAAGACAGGCAAAAGTTTCAAGTTTCACTTGCCTGAGTTAGGACATTTCTTAAAAAAATAAAGATCCATCTTTTTTCTTCCTTCTCTCCTTAGCCAACAAGAAAATACTTCTTAAAAGGAATTCTTCCACAGGTGTCTCTTTAGACATGGACATGTGTCAGGACTTTTCTCAGAGGCAACACAAGCCTTTTTACTAGCTGGTGAGGCTTGGGAAATTCGACCTCTGTCTGCCCTGCCAGTTCTTGGAGGGGCAGATTAGCTTCAACTGGGCTGAGGCAGGGGTGGTGGTGATGGTAGGGGTCAGTAAGGTTGAGATGTATTCAGATGGTAATTTACACCTGAAAAGACAGAATGTAGTCACTCTTGGGGGTGGGGGGGAGGTGACTTGAGTTTCTTATGAATACCAGCCAGGAGTATTTCCTTGAGAAAGATAAATTGAAATGGAGGGGGGACTAGAGTATAAAAGTTTGAGAAACAGAAAGAAAAGAGGGAGCAGAGACAGCTTTGATGAGTAAAAAGAAATGAATTTTTAGCCAACAGTTGTGAATCTATTTTCAACTTTTCCTTTTCAGTCCAGTTTTCAGATGTAATAGAGAGGTGGTAATTTCTACTTTACTAAACATTTGGAGATTGTGTATGGAAGTTTGAAAAAATGGATGTAGAAATAAGGATAAAGAAGTAGCCTAATTTTTCTGCCATTTGGAATGATCTCCTTGTTTCACATAGTCTTTCTGCTTAATGATTGCTATCTACCTTGCTTAGTAGAATACCAAAGTACCCTATGAGTAACTAACTAAAAAAAAAAAAAGAAAGAAAGAAACTTATACATTCCAACACTGCCTTTAACCTCAAATGACAGTAAAAGGTTCATTCAGACCCTAGGACCACACTGAGGCATTAATTAGGCTGATGAAATCCATCGAAATGTATGGATTCAGCATAATCAAGTTTCTACCGCAGACTATCGTTAAGGAATACGTGAGCAGCTGGGAGAATAGAAAGTACTGTTAGAGTTAAGTCATGCATGTAATTGAGTATATTTAACATAACCATTTTAATGATCAGTGATTAAAAGTGCATCTTACTTAAATGGTATATCCTCTGCAATTTGTTCATATCAACTCGATAATGTTCTCAAAAGGAAAAAGTAGGGATACAAATTTCTAAACAAGATCTTTTTTGAATTTGGAGGGGAAAAAAGGCAGAAATGTGAACTGGAAAGAAAAATACGGCTTTTGCAGGCAAACAGCTACACAAGTATGATGTGAATTAATGACTGTTTGGGGTACCGTCTGTGCTCACCTCATATACAGTATTAGGAATATATAAGTGATTTTTTTTCATCCCTCAGGACAAAATGCATTTTTCCTTCAAGATGCTTTCTCTCACAAGATTTTTTTTTTTTTAAAGGTGAGGTGGGGATGGGGTGGGGGTGGGGCGCTGTCCCAATGTTGCTCATTTTAAGAGCTTCACTTAAGAACCTGGCAAGTATACATTTCCGGTTTTTCCAACCTGTTGGACTGACTTATCTTAGTAGAACTCACCTCCATGAAGATAACACGGGGAAGAAAGGAGGGAATCTCAAAGGGAGACATGTACCCAGATCTGATGGTCTAGAAGCACAAACAGTTCAGAAACCTGCAAAGGGGAAATTAGCTGTTCAAATCAGTGAGGGCCTGAACCAAAAGCCCACGCGCTTGGAGGGAGACTCTGCTCCGCTCTATTCACTCCGACCTGGCCAGATAAATGGAGTCATTGTGGAGCCATGCACAATCCAACCCCACTGCTTTTGTTGTGTTTTCTCAGCTTTTGTGCTCAAAACACGCAAATCACCAATTACTTTGCCCAGGAAAGAATCGAGAAAAGAGAGGTGGATCTAGATCTACAGCTAGAAGTGTAGAAATCGTAGGATATCCGCCCATCTATGCAAGCACTATTAAAAACTAGAGTTCCGAAGGGATGCCCAACTCCCCAAAGTTACTTCACAGATCTCTTTTTATTTGTTCACCCCTGCCCCCATCCCCATAGAGAGACAAATCTATTCTCCCACTGAAAATAGGGTTGAGCAGTGGAACATATTGAATGTCTGGGAGTTGCACTGAGAATTTTACAAACTTAAGAGGATGGCACAAGCATGGAAAGGTCTGTTGGCACATATGTTCTGCCTGCTGCAAATAAAACAAAAATGTTTTCAGGGGAAATTCATTTGAAGGCTTTCTTCCACCTAGTGACATGCCTTCTTTGGCTTGGAGGGACAGATCTTGGGAAATCAGGTCTTTCAAGGAGCACTCCCACCCCCAATGTATAATCTATAAATATAGTGGAAAAGCCATGCCAGGGGTAGTCAGTGCAAGAGAATCTGGAGCCTTGAAAGCATCTTTTTCTTCTGGCTATGGTGGCACTTAAATGATAATGCAGGCAATGGAGCTGGGAGATTTATATCTTTTGGAAAGTAGGGCGAGCCAGATGGTAATAGCGTCATTAACACACAAACTTGGGATGTGCAAGTGAAGCTTGAAATTGGGAAAGAGATCAGGAGAACAAAGGGGGCTGCTGTTGAAAGGCTACCCCTCTTCTGCTGGCCAAAGCTAAGAGCCCCTTGGTACTGAGGTCTGCTCCTGCCCAGAGCTGGATAATAAACGACAGCTTTCCCCCTCCCCTGTTGTGACTTAGAAAGCACGGAAGAAAACTTTTGCAATAGGCAAATTCGGCACTTATTTATGCGTAACCCTTTGTAGTCTGAAGTGGCAGGAATGGGCCTTAATTCAAATGCATTCCACCCCCACCCCCACCCTAGTTTGATAAGCCCTTGCAATTGTTGACATTTATTTTATGCAATCAAAGTGCCGCTTGTTTTACGTTTCAGACAAAAGTTCATTTTCCTCCCCTTGTATAAATACTCTAAGTAAATATTAAAGGTTGAACAGCACTACCTTTTTCATTTTGGTGATGGAGGTTGGTGTAAGGGTGTTGAGGTGTAAAACTCCAGGGTTTTACTTTGGAAAACTTTAACATTTAAGTTAAATTCTCACTGAATGTATAGAAAACAGTATTACAACAAGATTAAGGACAGTATTAATAATAATAATAATAATGTGTGTTTATACTAAACTCCCATCCAATCATGCATAAATGAAACACAGTTTGGAACAAAAAAACCAAGGAGATTATAACTTTTGTTCTTTGTTCTTTTTATTAATGCAATGCACATATATACATTACAATATTAAAAAGAATAAAGTTATTAACACACGTAGATATCTGGGGTGTGTGTGTGTGTGTGTGTGTGCGCAAGCATATTTGGCTTCTGAGACGACCGTAAAGGCAAAGGTAAGTCATTAAGTATTGACTGGCTTGAGTGAAGCCTGTTAGCGACTAAAAGTTGACGAGGTCTAAACTAAAATCGAACGTTTTTCTTTTTCTTCTGGAAAAAAAAATACTGGAGCTCTTTAAAAGCCCAGAGGACTTACCCTCAAGGCATTATTCAGAGAAAAACTGAGACTGGCCGTTCGTCACAGGCAATTGTAAAGGGTTTCAAAGGGCCGATCAAACGATCGCCAGAGTAATCTACATTCAAGTCCGGATGATGGTGTTACGGCACACACCTGCGGGGTGTTTGCTGTCCGTGCCCCTCGCCGAGCTACAAATCATCATTAAAGCGAGCTGCTTAAGCTTCTTCCCAGCTTCTAGACAAGAGTTACTTGGGACAGTTCACTTTGATATTGCTTCAGCTCGCAATTGACAAGCAAGCTATTTTGGAGCTCAAACTGGAGCCCACATCCTAATATGCGCCGCGAGGTAACCTGGGTGGCGAGCGCAGGGGACGGTGAGCAATTGTGAAGGTCTGTTTCTTTCGCCAATTTCCTGAGCAGAATCGCCACACACACACACACACACACACACACACACACACACACACAAACAAAGGTGTGGGAAACCTGGTTAGAAGCAGCTGGAACCCGCCTTTAGTTTCCTACTGAGGGCTCGCCCAAAACTTCTTTACAGTCTTTGACAATTTTGACGCGTCGAGTCTTTAGACGCAACCTCACAACCTCAATTCACCTCCTTCACTCTCCTATGTGCCCACGGTCGGGCCAGTACCCACCTTTGGGCCAGCACCCTCCCTCCAGTTCAAGACTGCACTCGTCTCCAGGGCCGGTATCAAGTTTGAAACTTTCACTTTTGATTCTTTCGTTTGAGATCATTCCTCCCCTAGAAAGAGGTTGACCCTGCCCTCACTGCTTTCACCTTGGGGGTGGGGTAAGGGGTCCAGAATTAGGTAGTAAGAAAGCAAAGTGAGGGGTCGGACAGCTGGAAGCGAGGAAGGGCGCGGGTGTGTGTGTGTGGGGGGGCAACATCAGTTGCTGTCTGCTGTCTGCCTTGAGTGTCGGCAAACCCTCCGCAATCCGTGTGCGACCCATTTTGGGGGGTGGGGATTAACCGGCTGCCGGTGATGCCAAGATCAACCCTGGGAGCGAATGTATCAATAGACCAATTTTCTGCTCTTACCGCGAGGTTTTTTGTTTCAATCCAAAGTAGAGGTGTCTGCGCTGCGCAAGACGCAGCAGTACGGTAGCTTCTGGAAAAAGGGGGGCGCTAGATGCCGGAGACGCAAGTATGGAAATTAACTCATTAGGAAGGGGTGTGGTTACTGCGAAGCCCCCTCCTCCATCTCTTCCTTTCTCCCTAGCTGCCACGGTCCTGGCTTGCTAAATATGAGATTACAAACAAACAAATAAAGCAGAAGCTGACTACGCAGCCCCCAGATCAAACACGCTCCAGATAATTCGCTTCACTCAGCGCTGTGGCCAGATCTGCTCAGCGCCGGCTCCTATCGCCCGCCGGTGGTTTCAGCGCCCCCTCCACGCCAGCCCTGGC
>NW_026000075.1:1679253-1681309 GCF_001458135.2 Marmota marmota marmota
CACGCCAGCCCTGGCTGCCGCAGCTCTGAAAGCCAGGGCCCGCGGCGGCTTTTCGAAGGCACAGCACGTGGCCCCAACACCCGGTTTGGTATACGTTTTTAAACCTCAGACAAATGCTTCCACCACTGTGGTAACTATCTGAGGGGTTCCGCTGACCTCAGAGTGCTCTCCTAGACGGTGAGGGTGCTGATGCTCTCTTGGGGAGAAAAACACTCCCAACAAGAAAGTGACGTCCTAGGGGTGTAGGGCTGGAGGTGTAGCTCTGTGGAAAGGGCTTGTCTAGCAAGCGTAAGGACTTAGGTTCGATCCCCACCACTGTAAGGAAAAGAAAAGTGATGCTTTAAGAGCAGTTTTCTCCCCCTGTGGGGCCACACCCGGAGCGGGAGTGGGAAAAGGCGCCGAGAAGACAAAGGCTGGAACCTGGCGGGGGTCGGTTTGAGCATTATTTTATTAACCAAAGACCAGGTCCTCAAGAGTGAGGGCAGGGGTTTGGAAAACCTAGGGTGTATAATTCTGTGCCGAAAAAAAAATGGGGGGGGGGTGATGGTGTGTGAAAAGGAACAAAACGCACACCCTCTCACCGCCCCCTTGTCCCCTTACCCCCTCCCCAGCAGCCGTGCCCTTAGGTCCTCAAAGCCTGCCTCTGTGCAGGACTTGGGGGTAAATGGTACTTTTATGGCTTTCCTTCCTGCGTGGCCCGCCTCCCCGCCCCTGCTCCCTGCCTGGCGCTTCCCCAGCTGCGGGCCCCTAGGAGGAAGGCTGCCCAGTCCCCTCGTCTCCCGCTGCCTGCAGGCCACCGAGCCTCAAAGCGTGCATTGTCCAGCGGGGGCGGGGAGGCCACCAGACCCATGCAGAAGAATAACACTGCGCCCAACTCTTGTTAGAGAAAGTTTTCCAAATGCACTCCTTGTGGTAAAATACTTTCAAAAGGGGTGCGGTGTATGGGGGGTACATTTTGAAAACCCACTGCCTTCTCCCAATTCCTCAACCTTTCACTTTTGAGGCTCTCAGTAAGGCGGGGGGAGCAGACCGGGAACAAATTGGCTAGTGGCAAAGAGGGCTGAAAATGTGAACATGGCTGTAGAATAGTCAATGTGGTGGTTTTGAAATGCGGGTGGGAAGAGAGAAGGGGTATGTTCCACCAGGTCTGGTTCGGGGACAGCTGCACGGTTGGGGGGGGGGCAGTGTGTGAAGGGAGAGGAGGCCCCTAGGGCGCGTGTGCAGGCAAAGCATTTCTCACCTCCTGTTTATCTTAGAAGCGGGGCGGAGGGGGGTGGGTGGGGAGCGAATTGTTCTGCTTCCCGACAGGCAAGAGAAGTTGAATAAAATGGAGAGGCGGGCACACGCAAAAACAAAAACTGCTGTAGGTTCTGAGTCTCTCTCCTTGACCCAAATTCTCAATGGTGGGGGCTTTCCATTTGCAAAAAAAGACTACAAAGTCTGAAGACCCCGGAGACAGCGGTCCTCCGACCGCAAAAGCCCGGATGGATACCGTTAGAAATGGGGGCTTTGGGGACAAATCTGATTATTTTTTCTTTCAAGCAGTGAGACCCTTCCTTCCAAGTATTGTCGTTTTCATTTGAGGGGTCTTTGGGTTTCTTCTGCTCTTCCATGCACTTGCAAAATTATGGCTTGTATCCCTTGCAAAACTCTCCCTGAAAAAAAAAAGTATATTCCAAGTGATTGTATCCAAAAAAGCCAAATCAAAACCAAGCAAGACTAAATAAATAAATAGATAGATAAAATAAAACAAAGCAAAATACAGGACCTTGTCCTTGGCGTCCAACAACAACAACAACAACAACAAAAAAAAAAAACAAAAAAAAAACCTGACCTAAAGGGCGCATAAGTGGTTGTGGCTATTTGGGAGTCACTCTAATTTGGTGTGTGGACTTAATGCCTTAATGCTAAATCGGCAATATAAAGGGCTGAAGAGCAAGCCCGATAAAAGCTCTAATTACTACTGGAAACTTTAGGTGGTTGCTAGGATCTGAGGACCACCACTACCACCACACACACACACACACACACACACACACACACACACACACAAACC
>NW_026000075.1:1681334-1692452 GCF_001458135.2 Marmota marmota marmota
ACACATGGAAAGCTTAAGCTGTTTAGTGGATGGCTCGATGAGCACGACACACACCACACACACACACACACACACACACACACACACACACACACACAAACCTCCAATAGAATGTTTGGACTGTGTATGTTGGGGGTGGGGATAGAGTTTCTACAGCGAATAGTGCCCACATCTGCTGGAACTTCCATATCTAAGCTGTTCATTTACGGGAGCCAACTTATGAAATCTCCACAATTAGATCTTCATTGTTCTTCCTCCACAACACTGTCTAGAAAGAAAAGGTCTTCTCGGTCGGGGCCAATCCAACGAAGCGTTTGACGTTATTAAATAATAAAGCGATTGTGATTTACATTGTTGTTCAGAAAAAAAGGCCAATTATCCACTGTTATGTTGCCATAAAGATCATATTAACTCGAATTAGTAATCAAACAATATGCGAGCGTTTAAAAAAGTACAGCCGAACTGGGTGACAGCTACCGCGACGTCTTCACTTTCACCAGCAAACCCACCCGCAGCGGCAGCGGGAGCGAAAGAGGCAGACGCCGCAGACCCGAAAGGAGGCAGAGAGCAGCAGCAAAGTGGTGATTAACGGTCTCCAGTGTTAATTATTCTCAATTAATCCCAAACAGTGCAAACCTTCCTTGGTTCTCTACGAGGTCCCTGATTTGGGATACTCTAAGAATCCCGCGTTTCTGAGGGGCTTTTGGGAAATCCGAAGAGGCATCTTCATGCAAACTACCTGTGAGCGAAAAGGGTCGGGTGTAGGTGTGTGTACAGATGTGTGTGAGTTGTGCCCGTGAGGTTCGCTGCCTTTCCCAGAGCCTGCTGTGCACCTTGAGGTAGATGCACCGGGTGGGCAAGGCCCACAGCATCCTTACACCCCTAGCGAATCCTTCGTCTTCTCTACTCAAATCTCAATCTCTCTCGCGCGCCCTCTGTTATTAGGTTTATAACTCTTTGCCCACTTAAATTTGTGCAGCCAACCAAGGAAATCTAAATAGGTTTGAGTCGCCCCTTGGGTACAGAATGGAGGCTTTAATAAGAAAGATTAATTGTGGGTGTGTACCGGCCGGAAGACACGTTAGCTATCAAGTAGCTGCGGGATGTGGGTCTAGGGGCAGGAAGCGTCTCTCGCCCTAGGCCTAGACTTTAGTAGGCACCATAGGAATACCTACAATGGGCCACCCGGGGACCCGTAGTAGTCACAGTAAGGGGCTTCTCAGCACTCTTACCCATCTCTTCCGGTGCTATTTGAGGTTTAAAAGAATTTGACCTTAACTCTCCCTGTGCATCAAATTCCCCTGCCCCACCCTGCCAGACCCCGGGCTCCTTGTCTCCACGCAGAGGGATAGGTGGAGGGTCTTGTGACCGCTGCCCTGAGATGTCTGCCTATTCCTGCTCCCACCCACTGAACAATGTTTAGGAGAAAGATAAACACGTTTTGCTCAGGGGGAGTGGAAAATTGATGTTTTTGTTGCGGCATGAAAAATGTATAGGGCTACGTGGTTTTTTTAAAAATAAGTAAGCAAGGAGCAATTTTCCACAGCGCGATGCTATAGCAAGTCACCACACAGTGAGAAATCAGATAGTGGCAGGGCCGCGGGGATCTTGCGGCGCGACGGTGGTGCTGAGGGAACTGTCCTGGCCTGCAGTCCTTTATTTCCCCCTCCCTCGTTCTGCTAAAGGGTTCAGATCCCGGACTAAAGTGCAAAGGGGTGGGGGTAAAGGGGAGTAGGGACTGGGTGAGGGAGGGGGCAAGAAGAAGGGATTGATAGTTTCTCCAATAATGAGCGTCCCCTTCTTGAATAATTCCGTTTAAAACTTGAGGCCCCAAGGCCTGGGCGTGTAAAAGTGTGAAATGAAATCTTGCAAGGTACAGTCCTTTTAACAGTGGGGCAGTCTAGTGGTGGTCGCATCTTTGTCCAGAGTTTTAAAATAGTTACTGCCTTTCCTAACCCCTATCTTTTCCTCCCCAGTATAAGTGATTCAAAAGGGGACAGGACTCCACTCCACAAGATTAATGTCTGTTCATTTGCAGGATTAGCTCTCTCACATAGTATAATAAAATACTAGAAGTCCTTTTACATTTAAATAAATACATGAAATTCATGCCTTCTCTCTTTTCCTGTTTGATCTCTCAGGACATGGAAGACAGGGTGTTGGAACCTAAGTAGCCTTAGAGAAACTTTTAACTTGGAGTTTTTGGATTATAGCTCATCTGGGACTGTCATGAACATTGATATTGGGAGAGAGTGGAGAGACCAGCTGATTTTTAATATCTATAGCTATACATTTTGGTTTGGAACTCACGATTAAAAATCTATTTGTTCCTCTGAGGGCTCAGCACATTTCAATGTTGGCCACAGGAGCCACAAAATGTTCATTAAAGGAACCTAACTAAGGCTAGTGTATGGCCACTTTGTGAACTCAGAACTATGGATAGGGGAAAAAGTATGAAAGTGTGAGTTGATGTCACGCTGGCTGTCAGTGTGTGGTCTATTGTGGAGAATGGTGCTTTTTGACTGAACAGAGGGAGCCCCCCTCCCCCCTTCCCCAGCTCTACTGCACCTGCACTGGATGAGGGAGTCCCTGCCATTCAGCCCATCGCAGATTGTTCAAACAGAAGACATCTCTGACAGCACTCAATTCATTACATTTCTTCCTGCTTTTCAAACCAACACACACACACAAAATGAGTATTGCCAGCCAGTGACAGCCAAAAAAAAAAAAAAAAAAAAAAAAACCTTAAAATACTTTATATGCAGCTAATTTGGAAGCTCATACAACTAACCATGAAATATTTTGTATCCTTAACTTGTAAGGCTTCCTGGGGGAAAAATTACCTGATTTTTTCCTACTGAGAACATACCACTATAGTTTATATGGGGAGAGTAAGTTTGTAGAAAGACACTGCTTGTGGGGTAGGGAGAAGTTTCCATGGGAATAAAAGCAGAAATGTGCAAAAGAGAATAGCCTCTGATTTATCTTATCAGAAGGGCCTGCTTGATATGCATTCATAATTTATGCTGGGGGAACCAGCTTGCTAATAGAGGTAGGGTACCCAATAACTAGGAGCAGGCAGTGAGGGAAGAAAGAGCAGTTAGTAAGGGAAGCATTGAGGCTGAAGTGTGAGTTAAACATTTAAATCAATTTCCTAACAATGAAGTCTTCCCCATATGCCCAGGTTTATTTTGCCATCTTGGATTCCAAGATGTTTTTACACCATTTCACAAAGCTGATGAGAGAGTGTTTAGAAAGCTGATGAGAGAGTGTTGGTCTAGTTTAACAGAAGTTGGGGGTAAATAAACCTTCATGGGAAACTTGATTTTGAGATATTTTCCTTGGAGATGGAGGGAAGGGGAAGTAGAAAGGGAGGAGGACTTTGAGGAGAACACAGGTTTGCCAGTTAGTATTTCATTCTGATTGAATTGTAATGTTATTTAATAACCTAGATTTGAGCTGTTAAGTGTGATAGTCAAATCAGCCAGGATGTGAGTTGAGAGTAAACTAGCTGCATGCAAAATATTGGCTAATTCTTGTAAAGGTATTCTCTGTGAGGTTCTGGTCCAATACGAGAACATAAGGCCCAATTTCCAGAATGCTTCTCATTGGAGGGGCACTAATTTAATGATTTAAGTGGATTTGAAAGTTGGAAAGAAAACTTTAGAAGTTCATCTTCCCAAAATGCTAAGGTGCAAGGTGCTTTTCCACCAACAAATAGTTTTATAAATCTTATATGAATTCCACCCCACCCCCCAAATGGTTTTTATCTACAATTTAAGAAATGGTTCCTAGAAGTTCTCTTATCAATACTTGATTCTAAAAAGATTATTAAAAGCTATACGAATTACTAGGATCGAAAAAGAGAAAATAGATAGGGCACAGCAATTATAATACCATTGCAATAGCAATGGTATGTCAGACAACTGTCCTAATCATGGTGATATCAGAAGCAAAAAACTCTTCCAAGTCCAAATCTTAAATCACTGCTTAAACTTGGGTGGGCTTAAATAAAATAAAGCTATGGTGCAAAGTGTAAAGAGTTTTTTTTTTTTTCCTGTAATTTTGTCTAGCATCTGACAACAAAACAAACATAAGCACGACAAAACCACAACAGATCCCACAACAAATTCTAGCTAGCAAATCAGATAACTTTGAACGTTTACATGTAAGAGAAAAGGGTGCTCCTCTGGCTGATGAGTGTAATGTATGTGAGGCTCTGGCTACTTGTGTATTTGGTTATGCTCTAGAGGGCGAGGACTCTCCGGAGCCTCCAGAGCTGAGCTGGGTAGTGGTGATGGAGACCGGCTCCACTGACCTGGTCCTGCCAGCGTTTGGATTACCCTTTCTGGAACCCTCAACGGAATCATTTCATCCTTGAGGCCCTGAAGGCCCTGACGTCACGGGGTGGGGGTGGAGGTGGGGGTGGGGGTGGGGGCGCAGTCCGGCTTCTGGCCTGGCCGCCAGCGATAAGAACCCTCGGGAAGAATTCACTGCTCCTTTTAATACAGTAATTATTTTTCTGCCTTCTGTGGGTGGGGGCGGCTGCTAACCGAAATGCCAGGATCCTGCCCTTCAGGAAGATACCTAGGGATGGCAAGTTTGCAAGATAACTTCTTAGACCAACCCTAAGTCAAAAAGAGCACTTGGAAAAGTAAGAAGGGTAGTCTGACAAGTCTTATTTCACTACCCAGGACCAACAAGGAGAGACAGGATCACAATTTCTGTATCTATCTCTGGAGTCTAACACAAGAATTGCTTCCCTTCCCCATCATCTAATTGTGCAGGACAGTAAGAAAATCGTAGCTATGAATTAAGCTTATTTTTTGTCAGGTTCTTTACATTCATCTTCTGTAAAATAAATATGTAGTAGCTATTTTATAAATGAGAAAGTGAAGGTTCTGTGTCTTCCCATTCCTACCTGCTCTGACCCTAGAAGGGCATAATATTCTGGAGAGCCCAGAATGCTTCCATCCCTTCTCACACCCCTGCCAATCCACCACCTCTGATCTGGCAGGAAAGAGATTACTAATTCTGAGATATGGTCACAAACAGGGGCAAACAACCCTTCAAGAAAAGGGTTGTGGTAAGCGGCAAGAAGGCAAGATTTGATTTGGAAAGCTTGGGGCCTAAACCATCTCCGGGGTCAGGAGGTCTCAGAAGGCAGAAGGCTCTGGAGCGGTGAGAATCCCAACAGCTCCGGAGATTTTCTACATTTGCCAGACCTGGGACCATACAGGGTTATGGGAGAGGAGATGCAACCGTTTTGGCAAAGCCTCGGCAGAGAGAACTCGAGCCCCATACAGCACCTTCCTGGGGAGACCCTGGGGGCAGTGGTGACGTCAAGTCCCAAGTCCCGACCGGTGCTAGTCGGCCTAGGCCCGCATTTTCCCGCGCGCGTCCGCTGGGCACTGAGCGCTCCCCTAGGCAGCCAGCGGGAGGCCCGCGCAGTCACAGGCCAGAGCCGCACCCGCACCAAAGCCGAGAGAGAAGGAAGCAAATGATACTTCAAAGAGCCGAAATCTTTGTAAAGCAGTGCACACTTTATCCTGAACACGCAGGCAGACGATGGTAATGAAACGATGGGCTTCTCTGAGCTATTAAAACACCTGGTGCTTCTTTGCAAAGTCGAAAAAGCATCTCTAGTCCAAATGCCTAGAAGCAGCAACTATTTTTACTCTCAAATAAAGGGACGTTCTTTTTGTTTTGCGAGAAAAACTGAGGACAGCGCTCCAGGAATCAGAAACATCACATTAAACAAAAATATAATATAAAATCCATCTGCACACAGAGAGCTCTCTGTCATGAGAAATCTTAGACTTATCTTAATAATCCACCTTTCCAAAGAGAGGTCTCCTTAGTCAAAACAAAAAACTCAAGTCCATTCTTTTCTAAAGGCCACAGAAGAAAAATATACGAACTGAAAACAAGAATCGTAAAACTGGACAGCATCATCAGAAGAAAGAGAGGAGGTACCAAGCCTCCCGTGATGGGTATTACACATTAGGCTTCCAGGAAAGTTTTTAATAGAAGATAACTATGAAAAACACAAAATCAATTTCTCTGGTTTGGGCAATTTCCCTGTCTTTGGAAAGCTCCTTCCACAGCTTTTTACTCCAGACCCTCGGAGGTGATGTCCCTTTGGACTTTATCCAGATTTTCATAGTAAGGATCACAGTATTTCCCCCTTCTCCCTTCTTTAAGGTATTCACCTCACAGACAAAGTCCCTAGGGAGATCCACCCAGACAGCTTCTAACTTGGGTCAAAAGAGAAAGCAAAGAATATTAAGTCATACTCCATCCTCAACCACTGTTGCAGCCTGAAAAGCTTGAGCTCTGAGAGCAAGGAAATGCAGCAGAAAAAAAGAAAAAGAAGGAGGAGGAGGAGAAGGAGGAAAGAAAGAAGAAAGAAAAAAATAGAGATGCAAATTATTTTAAAGCAATTATGGGGGGGGGGATGTGAGCTCAAGTCTTCACAAAATGAGCTCATGGCAAAGGAAACTCCTTCCACAAGGAAAAATATGAGGACCCGTTTTTTAAAATTCTCCAAGAAATGAAAGGGGGCGGGGGTCGTAATGGGTAGAAAGCTCTTTCAGTTACAACAGATAAATAAATAAATAAGCAGTGCCAACTCACAGGCGATCAAACCATAGTCAAACTTCAATCTCAGAGCAGTTAGCTATAAACTGTTAGCAGTTGAAAAGTAAACCTCGTGCACACAAAGGCACTGTTTAATTTTCTTCTTGTAATGGTGCTAAATGAAGACCCCATCACTATGCAGTTAAGCGGTATTCCTTGTCCCCCTGAGGCGCTGATCAGTTCCTTTTAATGTGAGAAAACTGGCAGCTCAAAACCCGTCAATGGAACTCCCATAACAAAAGTTCTGAAAAGCTGAATGAATTGGGTTTGTAATTACTGCTTCCACCGCCCCCCCACCAGCTTATCTCTTATTCATTCAATCTATATTATTGTCAAGGAATCTTACTCCCAAAATCATTCCCCTACCAGCTTACCTAGGGCCATGGAAGAACTTATGACATGGCAAAAATGCAACCCTGCCCCTCCTCATGCACCTTGCAGTGTTCTGACCAATAGGTGGGAGGGAAGGAAGAACTACACCTTGCACCCCAATTTACTCTGCCACTATTAGAACTCAGGGCACTCAGTCTATGGAGCTTTCCATTTAAAACCTCAGATTTTTCCTGGCAAACAGGAATGTGGATCCTGTCTAAATTCAGGGCCTGCCTGGGTCTCTGAAATCCTGTGACACTGCTACTTAGAAAAGGCAAAGGTTATAAATAAACACCCTCTTTTCTCTCTTCACATCGCAAATCCCTAAAAGACCTTGCCAGACATGATGTGGAAATTAAGATAAATGGTTATGTCCTCCCCCCTCCCGTTTTAAACTCAAAATAGTCTATGATGTAGAAAAAGAGACCATAATTCCTTCCCCCAGCCCAGGATAAGGTTTAATAAAAAAGTCAGTTTTTAGAATGCCAGGGGTCCATGTGTTTTTCAATCTAAGGGGTTGCTGATGGAGAAGATTCTCCAGAGATTTTTCCTACTGTAAGAATGTGTCGGTTTCTAGAAATAAGTACAGCTATTACAACCAAATCTACTAGCAGTCTAAATAATTAATTGAAGCGTTGCTCTTTGACCCTTGAAAAGTCCAGTAGGGACACGTTTATAGTAATAATACCTCCGAATGAGCCCTTGTCAAATATTCATTTAGTGGTTAATGTGAGCCATTTTCCCCTGGGACAGTCTGTAATACCAGCTTTCCAGCATTGGCAAAGAAACCTTGCTAATCTACTACAGCTCAGCAAAAATATTTTAACGTTCTTTATTTAAAGTATGGGGGTGGGGGTCAGGGCAGGAAGAGAAAAAAAAAAACGCAGAGAACTGACTATAATCTCATCCTTTTGCACATTTCTAGTCTGTTTATAAGGTTAACAAAACATTTAAATTCACCCCCTTTGACTGAAAAGTGGTTTCCTTGAGCTGAATAATATCCCAAGGAAAGAACTAAATACTCAGTAGCTATCTTCAGAATATTTTTTGTTAAAATCACATTTGTTGTTAAAATACTGTATTGTTAATATTACTCTAACTATGAAATGATACAACTTGGAGAATTATTTTACTCGATCAAATGAATGATGCAATGAAATTTGTATGGTTTTCTTCAGATGCAGTTTATCAAATGAATTTATATTTGTAAACAAAATATTTTGGCTTCTATTTTTCAAGTACTTGGTTTGCAGATATGGTTGGATGGGAGGGGAAATGGCAAGTTATCCTGTGTAATACAAATACAGTGACAACCACTGCAAAAACTATATCAACTTCTAAAATATTGTGCTCCCTTTCTGCTTGCAAAATATTTGAACGTGAACATTTTGCCAAAACTTTGCTTTTCAGTCTGATCCTGCAGGTCTTTTTTTTTTTTTCTTTCCTAGCATATATTTATTTTTCAAATATATACATTCTATATCAAATTGATTGGCTAAAATTCCGGGGATATCCACCCCACACCCCCAGCACGTTCATTTGGATCTTTATTCAAAGTTTCTTTTATTCGTATGTGTGAGCAAGAACTGGCGAATGTGCTCATTACCACGTGAATAATCCGTATATGCATTACAATGGCTGGCCAGGCCGGGGGAAATTCTTTTAGAGTCTCTGCATTAATTAGGGGGGAAAATGCCTCGCTTAGAATTGGGAACTGGAATAACTGTCCCTTCCCAGTACAACAGTACCCTTAAAATGAGGATAAAGTAAATAAAACCCCCAAATCACAAAATAAAGCAATTCCGAATAAGCTAAAATACAGAAAATGAGACATTCCTAGTTCAACCTAGACCCAACATTTAGCAACACCTCAAGAAATACTTTCTTGGAAATGGGAAGATGCAAACCAATAGGATGAGCTAACTTAGTGGCTGCTGGGTACTTTACTCAAGGGTGGAAAGCGCTGCCGGATTCCAACTTCTCCAAAGTTGCAGCAAGTTGACACGACAAGCTCTTGAAATTGTGGAAAGCAATCCTGCACTCTTAAGAATGCCCGGCTCTTGGTTCCTGGTCCCCTTGGGTGGGGGAAGATGAGCGAAGCAAGTAGTAAATAAAAAAGTCCCTGACTAGGTCATAGTTTCTCCGGCGGCGCCAAAGCGCGAATTGGTTGTGATACTGGAGCATCGCTAATTCAAAGACCATGTCGATTTTCCCAACTTTTCCGCTCCCACTGAGGACAACTAAAGCCTTTCTTTACCTTTCCTAGGGCAAAAGAAAACAACAAATCCAATCTTGTTTCTCCACCCTTTCCCCTCCCCCCACTTCTCTACTACTGTAGTAAAACAGTTAACAGATCAAAAGCATAATCATTTCCAAATGTGATTAGACCGGACAAAGTAAAATATCTACCTCGGAGTTGATTGTTTTCTTCTGTAATATGGCTGTTGCCTGGCTTCTCTTTTGCTTGTTATCAGCTGCAGAGATTATCCGATTTGGGGCTACAGGCTTGGACCCACGCTGCCAATTTAAGAAATGGAATTCGGGGAGGGAGAGAAAGGAAAAAAAAAAAAGAAAAGAAATAATAAAAAAAAACTACATCCATGGCAAGTCGGGGAATTTTGCAAGACGTTCTTTGCTTTCCCTTGCTCTAAACAGGAAAATGTAGAGGAGAAAGTTTATGAAGTCAAGGAACAAAGAAAGCAAACCACTTGTTTCCTCTCAGACAATAGCAGGGCCAGAGTAATCCAAACACCCACCCAGCAGATGAACACTTTGCATGTCTAGTTTGCAATTATTCCGATACAAGAAGCATCATTTCCCCCTATAACCAGGTTTCAAAGGGCCATTGTGCTGTGAAGAAAATGAAGACAAAACCAGCCAACCTGGTTCTGATTTGGCTCAATACCCCATCTGCTAAGCTACATGAAAAATTTCAGAATTGACTCCTTTCTGGCAACAAGTGGCACAAATCAGTTTAAGTGTAAGTCCCCATCATGCTTATTCATGCTGCTTAGAAAAGGAGGGGGTGGATTTACAATATATGTCTCTAGTTTCTATTTTAGAAATGACATAAGCATTTCAATTTTTCCAGAGTACTTATTAATCAACCAGCCATCTCTCTCTCTCTCTTTTCAGTTAACATTAGCACATGTTGCTGGACTATTAATACCAAGGTTTTTGGCATTTTGCTTTCGTGGCTGAATATAGTATTACAATTCCCGAGAAGTTATGTATAATCAGTGTTATCCAAATAAATGAAAGACTCAAACATAATTTCAGTGTCCATATTTCAAAAATTTATTTATCTCAAACTGTGCATAATGGAGTAAAAACTTAAGTTGAAAATGTACCTGTTATAAGGATGGTATTAGTTCAAATATATACATGGATTCTCGGCAGACTGATTCAAATAATACAGAGCCGAATCTTTTAAAATACAACTACGGAAAATAAAGAGGGGAGGAACCTTAAAATATCACAATAAATTTACAGAAATATTACAAACCATAAGAAAATATTTCAAACACAGTAATTTCATTTTTTTATCTGAACAAAATGGAAAGGTGGGATTGAACAAAAGCTATTATAAATTACCAACGATGTCAACCTGCATGGCCATTTTTTTTTTTTTTTGCTTTTAACAGTAAGTTAAAAAATTTAGTACAATCTAAAACTTTTGCCCTTTCAACAAGACCACAGGGATGGTTTTGCCAGTACTTGTTCTATTTTTTTTCCTTTTGTACAATTTTAAACTATTAAAATGTCCAAATCTGAATAATTTTCTTCATTCCACGTTTGCAACTGTCCTAAATTTCAGCTGCAGAATCAAAATTCACCAAGAAGCCTCTCCTTGAAAAATATTGGCAAATTCTCAGCTTATAAACAATGGACATTTTGATTGCCATGTTTATCTCGATAAATACTGTACAAAAGTTGCTTGCAAATATTAAAACATTTTTTTTCGTCGCTTGGAGACTAGCTCTAAATATTATTGGTAAAGACTTTTGCAAACTTCCTGCAAAGCTCCTACCGTACCACTAGAACTTTTAAAAAGTTTTGCGTAGTTTTCTTTCCTCCAGATCTATACAAGGTCCAATCCCCCACCCT